>NC_141755.1:119767593-119986343 GCF_982258835.1 Parasteatoda tepidariorum | reverse complement strand
ATTAATGAAAAAAAGGATAAATTTAATAAAAATTAAAAGTAAAAATATTCTTTAGCTCCTTGTTTAGTATTAATATGTTTTATGAGAGACATAAGTTTAGCTCATTAAATTTGGATGTAGCTTCGTAGCTATAGATTGAGTGGTGTTTAGTTTTGTATATTTAGTAATTATAGTTAAATTTCAAAGTGAAATTGAGAAAGTTTGTTTTATCCAAAAGGCTGTTGAAGTAGTAAATCAATTATCTTAAGTATTTGACTTATTTTAAATTTACAGGTTGCAGTGTGTTTATTTATCTTCAAATATATATTCTAAAGAACTACATTTTTATTCAATCTTTATCAGAAACAACTCACTATATTGTGATAGACTTCAAATAATTATATGCATTGTGACTTTTTAAAAAAGTTTTCTTGCATCTTTCATAGTCATCATTTAGTTGTGTTGAACCCTTGTGTTGGTTATTCATATACAATACCCACAATTGGTATAACTGAATATATGACCTGAATAACTGAATATATTGACATAACTGAAAATATAGTACAATTTATTTTGTAGAGATTATAACCAAAGTCTTGTATCGAAAATTGTCTTTATTGTGGCATGCTAGTGTTCTAATTATGAAACCTCTTGTATTTTGTAAGTTTTAAAGTATCTTTCATTTTTCTGAATGTAAAGCAAACTTTTTTTCATCACATTTAACCATGTATTTTTTTTAAATTCTGTTAAGTTGTGTGGATTCACAATGATAACTAGGTCTAATAATTTAATTTTGATATTATTTACTATTATTTATTTCGATATTTTCATTAAGACTGTTAACAATTAGAAACATATAATAAATTAAATTAAGTCTAAGAAAGAACATGTATGTGTTGTGCAAACCGATTAGTTATCTCTCTTTTTTTCCAAATTGTAATCAACATCCTTAATTATTATCATAATTTTAAAGAGTGGCTAAACATTACATAGTTATGAATATTTTTTTAAATATTTTTGTTTGCATCTTGCAAATAAAAATTACGCCCAAAAAATTTATTATTTAAAACATTATTTTGGACAACTATGCATTATTTTAATTGATTTTTTTAAAAATGTTATTTTAATTTTTTTAAATAAATGTTTAATTACATAACTTATGACTATTTAGTTTTTATCTGTTCCTTTTTTTTAAATCAAAACTTGAAAAATTGAATACAATATTTACTAATCCATCTGCTTTTGTTAAAGATCTTTAATTTTTTTATTTTTAGAATTTCTTGAGAAACTAAACCAATAAAAATAATTACAATGTTGTATCTGAAACTCTTATGTTCCTTGATTGTATATGTGGAAGTACTACAGGAGGCCTTGGATTATTAGGTCTATATATTAATGAACACAATGTTGCTTTAGTTAACCAAACTTTAAAAACACTTACTGAATATTGCCTGGACCATGACATGAAAATCAAGTAAATAGTTTTAATTTATTTTCTTTACATTTAGTGTTTATTTTTACACATAGTATTTGCTTTTGTTTTTGTGTACTCATGTGGTAAAAATTGGTCCTCTCCAAAAATCAGTATTAGAAAATTTTATTTTTCTAATACTGAACTAACTCTTTTCTTTTATCTTTAATTTTATCACAAAAGACTACTCTCGTTATTTTAAAATACAATTGAGTATAATTTCATTAAAAATGTATTCATTTTTAGCACAAAAATGTATAATTACCTCTGGATAGGCTTTTGTGTCATTTAAAAAAGTGAAACACGGTTTTGTATCGTATTCTTGAAATTTTGATGTAACATTTTGATAGTAACAGAAGTTTTATGCGTAGTCTTTGCAATGAAGGCACACATAAGTTTTATGGTCGCAGGAAACAATCTTGCAATGTTATATTGATATTTTTGTCTGCACTTTTTGATTAAAGTACTGGAGGCAAGGTTGCTTTCGATTAATTTTTCTCAGTTTGCAGGCTGACCCCACTATAGAAGATTGTATTGGTGTCAAATGAAGTCAGGTTTTTATCAATAACTTAATTGGCATTATTTTGATTTCCCCCTCCCCTTCATTATAGTCTTAGAGAAAGTCTTGCTGCATTGATAAACATCATTAATTTAATATATTTGTGTTAATTTAGCTCAATTAAAAAAAAATAATTTTAAACTGTTTATAGCAATATATAAATTACATAGGTATTTATAAGTAATCTTCCACAATTTTATTGAATAGTAATTCTAAAAATATTATTTATTGTATTTTGTTTTAACAACAGTTTGAATTGTAGTATTAATTAGTGTCTAAAATTTTTATGGGAATACCTTTGTCAGAGTTGCCACAGCATCTGGAAAATCGGAAGAATACAGGGAATTAAAAATTTCTTAAAAAACTGGAAAATTGCAGGGAATTTCCAATTATCAACAGAAATAAAGTGTATAATCATAGCCTGCACTATAAAAGATAATTCAGCCATGTCAGCTGTCCAACTGCAGAAGCTCCTCAATCTGTGTCTATTTTAATTCCTCAATTTAATGTCCATTTTTCTCTTCTCAATCAAAAGTTATATTTAATTTTAACTTTTAAGTCGATTTTACTTTATCGCGCTTTAGTGCTAGTCCGATGGAAAACGTAAAATTACGACTCCACTCTGTGTTTGTGTATATATATATATATAGATATAAACGTCATAATTCATCATATCTAACCTGTGCACATTTTTATTATGTGTTGAATATATCAACCAAGATTTTAATTTACAGTCAGTAAAAGGTAAATATCTATATCTCTTTGTATTATGCTGTGTTTTTCAATCAAAACATTTTGGAATTTAGGGCACTAATCCATCAAGTTAAGTCCAAATTTTTCAAAGAAAATTTGATTTATTTTTGACTGTGAATATAGTTGATTAGGTTAGTTCTGGAACCGGGCACAAATGTTAAACTACCCCTATTCAGTGTATGATTAAGGAAACCTATTGTTTTATCTAGTTACTTAGTTTAGTTTAGTAAAAGTTTGTAAACCAGGTCTTACCTGGTTTTTGTACTTCAGTTGATCACATTGTTTTTTAGTCATTCAAGATTTATTAAGGATAATAAATTCCTACCTAGACTATTTTAAATATTTAATAATTTTTTACAAATGACACTCTTTGGCATTTGTAAGAAGAATTTTTTTAACCAATTAAAGAATTTTATCCATTTTAGAAAGAGCATATTAAAAATTAAGAAATAAATTTGACCAAAACAGTGTATAAAAAATTTCTACAGACAATGAGGAAGAAGATTTTAATTACCTAAAGTAATCTACTGAACCAATCTAAATAATTTTTTTTATTTGTATATTCTACAATAGATTTCTCTCATATAAACCTATTGTCCCATATTTACATAAGTTAAGCACAATTCTTAAATTATATATTGTGATGCACATTAACAAACTGTGAATCCGGAACTACTTTTTCAAAATTCCAAATCAGTCCAAAAAAGAAAAGAAAATGAACAAATGTGTTAAAAGAAAGGCATAATATTTTGACATTTTTATTATAGAGTGACGAATAATAAAACATCTTTTTTAAGTTTTTTTTTTTAATGATTCAAAAAACTTTTATTCAAGACTATGTAATACAATACAAAGAGGAAGAAGAAAAAACGCAAATAAATTGAACGAGTCATTTTCGAGTATCTAGATAAGTATAGAAATGAGACTGACAAATAAAAAAATGAACAAACACTTTAAAAAAAAAGAGATGTAAATGTCATTTAATGTGAGACTTAAGTATATGTAAGTCTGTCAGGAAAATGCACTTTTCTGCCACTCTTCGTTACAATCGGCTGTTCGTAATTGCCGTTTGTTTTATCACACGCACTCGATTCACCAGCAGAGATTGTTTTGATTCCTTTAAAAGATATGCCGGTTTCACACGATCCAGTGAAACTGTAGACGAGCGGTCTTTCAGTTGGATGGTTATTGCTTTTTGGGATCGTTGAAGTACTTTGTGAGGTCTGGTGTACGGTTGGCTTAAAGGAGGTTGTTGATAATCAGTGCGTAAGAAAGCATGAGTGCAGTGTTGTATATCAAGGTGCATAAAAATAGGGCTTTTCCCATGTCGGGAAACACTGACAGGGTTGAGCTTATTCATTTGAGATTTGTGTCTATGCACTGCTTGTTATCAAATTCGTTGAACATATCTGCTGGTAACACGAGAGATTTTCCATACACAAGTTCAGCACTGGTGGCTTTCAAATCACTTTTGAAGGTGGTCCGAATTCCTAATAAAATGATAGGCAATGTGTCAGTCCATCTAGGATTTTCGTGGGCCTTTAATGAGCTTTTCATGTGGCGATGAAATCGTTCAATAATACCATTTGACATTGGATGATAGGCTGTTGTACGGATGCGGTTTGTACCATGAAAAAGAGAAGATTCTAGTTGTCTGCCTTGATCAGTTGTAATTGTAGAGGGACAACCGAAACGGGAAATACACACGTTGAAAAGGGCTTTACACACTGTGGAAGCTTTTGGAATTGGTATCACTTCAGGTCATCTAGTGAAGCGATCGATGGTTGTGAGTAGGACTGGGCTATAAATCGATATATCGCGACATATCGATTTAACCCCTGTATCGGCAGGCCGATACAGCGACTTTCGTTCCAGGCGATGCATCAGAAATCTGATTTAAGCCGTCGAGTAAAGAAGACGAACGATATACATACGATATAGCGATACAAGACACGCAAGGATCTCTTACGTTCCGATGCCAACTCGCACTGGGGAAGACTATGTTCGTATCGTTATATTGAAACGGCCTTGATTGATGAGCGGTAGAATCAGAATCAGTTTTGAGAATATATATCGTGATCTCGCATGTTCGTTCCCGCACATCTTAGTTTTTTTTCTTCTCCTTTGTCGCTACTTGATATCGTTTCTTGTAGATTATTTTCAGTGGGACTGACTTTGTGATCGTCGTTACCTTGTTCTGAACGTAACCTATTATTGAAAAGAATATATAAAGAAGTGTTTCTTAATTAATAAGGTAAATTTTTTTTTTGAAACAAAACTTTCTTTTTTATTTTTAAATGTGAAAATTAATTTTGATATTATATGTTTAAGTATTATTTTACATTATTGAATTTATTACAAACGGAAATCTAATTTAAGGTGCCCATAAAGAATTAAATTAAAAAGTAATTAACTTTGTTAGGCTATTTTTTACGTTATTTTAATTTATTAAAAACTTTTTGGATAAAATAATAATTTAATGGGTTTTTATTACTGATTTTAAATTTATAAATCTTCAGTTGTTTTCATTTTTATAAATAAAATTATAACAAAACTTATTTTTCCTCTTTTGGATTTGGACATAAGTCAATCCACTTTGTTCATTCAAAAAAATTAGTAATATTTGCGATTGCGACTTCTTTTTTTAAAATCATTTAGCACTTCGTTTTATTAAAGAGTATAATCGTGTTTTTTAATTTTCTTTCAATATTGTCTGTTGAATATATTATCGAATATCATAATTCTTTTGTTTTTATTTTTAAGAAATTACTGTTTTTTCGTTCAGAATTCGGTAATTATTCAATTTAACTTTATTATTCATGTGAAATAATAACGATAAAAAATAGTGTTGTTTTAAAAGTGTGTTTTTTTCTTTTGTTTAATTTATTAAGCACTTTGTTTTAAGCATACAAATAATTTTTAACGAATTTATTTTTTAAATTTTCTTTCTATATTGTTAGGTAAATATATTGATAAATTTCAATTTTATTTATTTTTTTATTATTTATTTTTAAACTAAGAAATCTTTCGTTATTTGCGCGATCATTTTTAGAAAATATAACATTAATATCTTTCTTAAGCAAAACATATACACCAAATTCATAAATTGATTTAAATCAATCTGAGTATGAAGTTTTGATAGAAATCCGACTTTCTGCGCCTTATAAGTAAATGAATTTCAAAAATACTATATCGCGATGCAAAACTGACGATGCATCACGATATAAAATTTCTTACATGCTCTGACTTGCTCTGTGATGTACTTGTGCATATTTGGAAACACATATTTATCACTGATCAACTTTTTTGTCGCAGAGATTCCTGGATGAGAAAGTCCGTGAAGTTGATTGAAAATGATATTACGATACTGTTTTGGTACAAAAGGACGAGGTTTACCAGTTGAAACATCACAATATAGTTGCACATTTAATGTGGGAATGAAAGTTTGTTCCAATTTCAGTGAAATAGACTTTTTAAGCAGTGATTTTAATTCTGGATCATCTCCTTGTGCTCAAGGAATTGTTAGAGATGCTGTCTATTTTGATGCGGGACAGTGCTTCCGCCACTTGATTCTCGGTGCCCTTTTTGTGGCGAATGTCTGTAGAAAATTGGGAAATATAGTTCAAATGTCGCAGTTGACGTGATGAGCGTTTTTCGGGCTTCTGTTTGAAGGCATAAATGAGTGGCTTTTGATCTGTAAATATTGTAAAATTTACGACCTTCCAGTAAGTGCCGAAATTTTTTTACAGATGTGTAAATAGCCAATAGTTCACGATCGTAGGTAGACCAATTTTTTTGACTCTTGTTGAGTTTCACTGTCATAAAGGCAATGGGTTCCCATGCATCATTGTTGAACTGCCTGACTGAACCACCCACGGAAAGATCACTGGCATCTACGTGAACACAAATTTTTGCACTTCGAATTGGGTGTCGTAATAAAGTTGCTGTAGCAAGAGCTTCCTTTTGCTTCTGAAAATGCATGTTCCGCTACCTCACGCCACTGAAGGATTTCATTAGGTTTTGTTTGTGTGGGACGTTTAGATTTCTTTTTGTTTTTAATACTCTTCAAGAATTTGTTTTCAATTTAAAAGTTTCACTTCGTGAAATTGTGATTGGCAGATAAAGAAAAGTAAAAGTAATTATGGATCACCACACACTAATAAAAAAAATAGCAATAGCATTTTAAACCAGGGCTCGAAAAACAGCCCGTCCGCCAGTCCTCGGCGGTCAAAAATTCTCCGCGGACAACGAATTTCTAGAATCCGACGTCCGCGTGGACGGCCATTTTCCCGTTAATGTTCATGATACATTTTCAATTTTTGTTATCTTACAAGAGTCTTACAGGTTACAGGGCAGAAAAATGACCCACAATACAGCAACATACTGCGCATGTTGGAATTGATGTTTTCTCTATCTGGGAGTACTGCAGCGGTTGAAAGGGGCTTTTCAGCAATGAACTTACAAAAAAGCACATTACGTAGGGGAGAGTTGGATAAAACGGGATACCATTATTGTTTTTATTTACTACGGAATATCAGTTAAGGAAAGACATACATTATTTTTTTTGTAGCTACAACATTTATTAAAGCACACAAAAAACATATTTTAAACTAATTTTAATGACTGTGAAATAGAAAAAAAATTTATTTCCAAACTCTTACATATCCCGTTTTAGCATACCTGGGTTGGATAAAACGGGATAGGGTTTACAATGTTTAATTTTTTTGCATATATATAAATATAAAATTATAAATAATGCAAATATATAAATAATATTGTTCATATATAAAAAAGATCAAGTCCTCATCAGAGAAATACATTACAATTAGTTCTAAAGAAAGATGTGAAATCCTAGAGTCGAAAATAAAATGCTTAATAATGAACGTTAATAAACAAATTTTGCATTACTATATAAAGGGACTAAATTTTTCAAAAATATATATAGCTAATATAAATAAGTTGCTTAAAAAGCCTAGGCCTACATTAATATATGGCTATTTTAAAATGCAATAATCCAACAAATAAATAGGTGGATAAAACGGGACATAAAAAACTCTATCCCGTTTTATCCAACTCACAAGTGTCCCGTTTTATCCGACTCTGACACTTTTTGAAACAAACATAGCTGCTGCCTATATGTGAAAAGAAAATTAGATAGACTGCACATAAAAATATTGGTAAATAAATGTTTAATTAAATTTAATACTCACCGGAATTTTATTCCCATATATGTAGGCAGTACAATGTAAAAAACAACTCACGTAAATATAGAAAGTGGCAAAAAAATAGAGTAAAAAAGTTCTGAGACCTGTAACTTTCTATCAAATAGTGATCTCGAAGCGGGACACACCGAGAATGATATAATCACGTCGAATAACACATTTCTGTCGTTGTCCACTAGATAGCTGCAATAGTCTGGTCCCTAGACGACGTATCCCGTTTTATCCAACTCTCCCCTACTTGTCTTAAACAAGAAACTTTAAAGGCAATTATGAACATCTACCTAAATGGAAAACCCCTCTCAGATTTCTGTGCAGAAACCTCTGTAAATCATTGGCTTGATTGTGGAACTGGCAAACGTCATATTTGATTCATTTAAAAAACGCAGTACCCACGGATAAATTGACATTCCAGGTAACTTGACCTTTAAATTATTTCAGAAAAGAAATAAATGATTTCATAAAAGAAATACTAGGTTACTATCAGTAACCTAGTATTTCTTTTATTACTGTATAATGTAATCCTTGTAACTACTAATCCATTGTGCAATTTATATAAATGTTTGTAATAAATAAGAGAAAATTATATTTTTACTTATTTAGAAGCTACGGGTTAGTTTCAAAGGAGGACGGGTTCATTGTTGGACAAGCCGTCCTCGGGGACGGGAAAAATTTCTGAGTTTTTTCAAGTCCTGTTTTAAACCATATTTTTACTTATGCATAAAGCTCTATTTTTTTTTTTTTTTTTTTACAACAAAGGAAGTCAGAAAAGGTTATTTTTTCTCCGAAATACTAAAGCAAAAGTATTAAATAAAGAAATAAAAACGAAAGAGAAAGCCATAAAAAGTTAAAGACACAGGGATGAGATTTTTCAGCTTTTAAACGGATTTCCGCCTTTTTCGCTTTCGTCTCTCAAATTTCAGCCTTTTTTATCAAGAACTCCGATTCTCTAAAAGTTTAAGTTTTTTTAAAATAAATATTTCGCCTTTTCTGAAAATTCAGTCGTTGAAATAAAATAATGTGTCGTCTTACAATGATGCACATATTTTTGAGAAACACAGAAGAATATTTGTACGAAATATTGTTTTAAAAAGGTTTAAATTTTATTCTGTGGATTGTCCAAATTCTTCAAAGGATTCGGTGATAACAAAACTACAATTCTGGTAATCAAGATTTGCGTGTGACACTTTACGTAACAATTTATTAGAAGAGCTGAGATAAATTAAGAAAAAGCCTCTCTGCAAAGATAAAGTCTCCATTGCCTTTGTTGGTTGAACCTAGATATTGTATTTGGAATTTATTCTTCATAGGTAGGTATTTCATTTACGTCGCACTAGATCTGTAAGATGGACTATTTGCCATGGTCTAGAAAACATCCCCGAGGATGATCCGAAGACATGCCATCTCAATTTTGATTCTCTGCAGAGGGTCTCCTCCCCCCCTGCTTTGGTAGCCCGATGACCTGCGCTCCAAGACAAGCACTTTACGATAAAATTGTTTAAGGAGAACCGATAACGCTCACCCTTGGTGTCTACGCAGACTGATCAGAGTGGTCACCCATCCACTTCAGTGATCTTGATTTCCGTGTTCTGCTACGAACTGTGTCTTTACGATCATTCCACCGCACATTCCACGGGAATAATGTTTCTAGAAAATGTCCATTTGGAAATACCGATTTTAGTAATATCATCAATATTTCGCACACATACATAAGACAAACAGTAATCCAAAAAAATAATAATGAATAAATGAAATCCAACATTTTATTCATTGCAGGAACGTGGAAAGTTAAGATAATATGTTTAAGATTTTGTAGAACTAACAATCAAGTATCGTTAAAGCAATATTTTTCTTTTCCCCCTGCAATGGTTGTTTTCGTACGAATATAATCGCCCTAAAACTCAAACTAATCACCATCAAGTGTATGAGCTGTATGCTAAATATAATTTGCTCGCCAATATTTTTAAACAGCAAATCGTTGTGGACGAAGAAAATATGTTCTTTATGTGCGGCTTACAGAGTGAATTAGACGTGATCTCTATCTTCAACTTGAAGCGTTGTAGATTAATTATAGTAACTGATTATTATCGAAAGAGGCTTCTGAAAACACACACCGTCGATGTTTTCGTTGGAGATATGATATACATAATATACCATGAGATTAGATTGTAAAACATTTTTATCGCAAATTTTAAACGGCATCATCTTTAGAAAGCAATGAATTTTCCCTGCATATTGACACTCTTATCTGGAAAACTTATTTACAGGAAAGATGAGTGGAGAAAAGGAATATCACCTAATTAACAACAACTTGAATGCAAAGACAGAATTTTGCAGTCACTCTAAAAATTAAGTAAATGTATACTTGCAACAACTGTAGATTTTATTCGTTAATCTTTTACAAGAATAATACATTTTTTTTCGTCTTCTTTTACATAGTATCTATACAAGTTTTAGATTTTTATTTGGCTAATAAGTAAATCAAAAAGAACTTTTTCGAACTTCCTTTGCTAAAAACGTTATAAAAATAAATAAATAAAAACAAATAATAGAGAGAAAAAAAATCTGATTACTATATTCTATCAAAAGGTTTTGAAGTATGAAAATTTATTCTTGTTGAGTTATTGACGTATGCCTGTTTAGGCAGAGGGGGTGCCACCTATGGCCAAGAATTCGACTTCTGCCACACCCGTTTATAGGGCTGACCCATTCATTCATCTAGAGATCGTAATTTTGACTTGAATCAGAGAACGATCGATCGCCAATCCAGTACCCCCAGAGGTGTTGATTTGTTATGGAAGTGTTTCCCAAACTTATGACTTTTGTGTACCCTTTCTAAATTTTTCGTCAAGCTGTGTACCACTAATAAAAAAATAAATGTATTTTTTACCATAAAAAAATTGCACAAAAGTTAAAAATTGCAAATGGCTGTTCACACCACTAATGATTAGCTGTTAACTCAGCAAAAAATAGCCAATAGAAAAATACGTAATCGTAAATTTTCATGGCTAGTTTTGTTTTAAAAAAAAATTTGAAATTTTTGTTTGTTGCAAGATATTTTGCATAAGAACGCCTACCCCCGCTAAACTGTTCCCGTACCCGAAAGAATCTTTATCTCCCGTAAAACTTTTAATCCGACAAAATTTTCACTGCAACTTAAAATTTAAAGTGAGAATTAAGTTCTACAATGAAAATTTTGAGAACTTCACTAAATCGCGTTAATGAGACGTTTTCATACAGGTGACTGTTATGCAATTTTTTTTTGGTTAGTCGGTAATTTTTATTATTAGAAACTATGCCGGAAATTAACCTAAAATTTGAAGTAAGTTCTGCAATTTAAATTTTGAAACCTTCACTAAATCGTGTTAAAGAGATGCTCTCATACATGTGATTGTTCCGCAATTTTAATTTTTTTGTTAGTCGGTCATTTTAAATATTTGAAACTATGCCGGAATCCGATAATATCGCGATCCATATCCATGTGATTCTATTATCAAACATCGATTTTCGTATTTAAAAGTTTCTCATTGTGAATCGTATTCACGTGATTTAAAAATCGTACATTTCGATTAGTGTTCATGTGATTTAAAATCCAATATCGCAATTTGTATTGACGCATTTTTGAAATCAATATCGCGATTTGTATTCACGCGATTTTAAAATCCAATGTCGCTATTCACATTCACAGGATCTAAAATTAATGCATCCCGATTTGTATTTATGAGTTTCAAAAATCCAATATTGCGATTTGTATTTTCCCGTTATTAAATCCGATATCGTGATTAATATTCACACGAATTTAGAACCCAATGTTGCAATTTTTATAAGAACTAAGTTTTTCTTAAATTAGTTACCATAAAAGTGTGATATTCTTTAAAGGTAGATAATTTAATAATCTTTAGTTCAAAAAATTATATTAAATATGAATTGTATCTAAGTTTATAGCTTGTTATCGAGTTTTTACGCATAAAATTTCAGGTTTTTTCACTTTGAGTCACAATCACCTGTGTCTCTGGTGTAGAAGAAATAAGAGAATCTTTTACAGTTTTTTGAAATACAGTTTTATCCAAGGAGTATCTCAAGGGTTAAAACTTTTCTAAGAAGACAACAAAAGCAATTTTTAATTATTAACGGAATGGTAACTAGTTTCAGTAGCTTGGAAATTCTTTTTGCTGATTAATTTCTATTCACTGCAGATTTATTTCCAACGTTTCATTTCAATGAAATTGTAATACCTTTCTGTTCCAATGGTCCCTTTTGCATGTCTTCTTAAGAAAGCTGTTATAAAACTTTTAAATAGTCTTAAATTTACTGGGTTTTGGAGATAATTTTATTCTTGAGAATTATGAGTTTTGTTTATTACTTGAAAAAAATGTTATTAAGTTTCTTTTTGATGTTAAACAAATCATGTTTTATTTGATTAGGATGAGACTTGCTTTCCCATATTAAATTTTTAGTAATACTTACAGTAATACATGTTAATTTTTCATGTTTTTTCAACTTTACCATGTCAAATTAACTTCAATCTTGAACTAAGACCTTTATTATTACAGTGAAAGCTGTTTATCTCAAACCTCTATATCTCAAAATTTCTAAAATTCCTCACATTTACTATTTAAATTCAATGTATTTTCCTTGTCTATCTCGAAAGGTTTTCTTTCAAAATCTCTGTTTCTCGAATTTCTAATAATCAAGCACAAATGCTCAAACAACATAACAAACAAAGAAGGTTAGACGTCAAAAATCTTTAAAAAGATTATTTTCAGTGTTAAAGGTATGTTAAAATTTTTTATGTAAATAAATATATGTGGTATAATTAATGTACAGAAATGCCTATATATTTCTACTAAAAACAATTAAGGCACTTATAATCAAATTTCTTAATTAAATTACATTTTTTAAAGTACCTGTTTAACTGAAAACCTCTTTATTTCAAATTTTTTGCTTTTCACGAAAGATTCAATATAAACAGGTCGGTCTGTATAAACTTTCAGAAATGGGGTGAATGTCAAAGAGCTTTGTCAATATTTTCCTACTCAAGAGTGCTTTGAACAAATAGCTTTGCAGATACTTTTATCATTGAGAATGAAATCAATTCTTGATTAAAAAGATGATAGTTACACTAGAGTAAAATGATGATAGTTACATTTATAATAAGGCAAGTTTTTAAGTGACTTGAAGAAAAGAGGTTTTAGGCAGGTTAAAATATCTACTGGTTGTCTCAAAATCTATTAGCTTGAATTAAGGAATTTAAAAAATCTTTTTAGATTGCATTTTATAATTTTTATATTTAAAGTGATGGCAAATCTAGTTCAGCAGTGGTTAACTATTTCATTGTAATTCCTAAACTTAATTTCGAATAATTGTAACTAAGTTTTTAAGTGATTTTTCAACCGTCATTTCTTACCACTTAAGAAAATCGATCTTGCAAAGATTGGCAAAAATGCATTTTAATACGATTTCCTTGTGGGTAAGTGACTTTATTTTAAGTTACTTTTTAGAAATCATGTTAAAAATGTTTGTTTAAATTAAATTTGATCATATTTTTTTTATAGTTAATTGTGCCAGGTTATTGTGTATCTGGAACGTAGCGGTGCCAAGAAAATTGAATTTGAAAATCGCCACATTGTAAGTTAGTTATTAACTTAGTTATTAGTTTTAATAAATTTATGATCTGTTCATGATATGAGTATTTTAAATAGGTAGAGGTTAAAATGTCTGTGCAGTATATGTTGTTCAGTGCACATGCTGATGCTAAAGGAATCATGCAACTAATTCAGCATTGTGAACCATCTAAAGTCTTGCTGGACATATCGGAAATTTTTCTAAATGACTACCGTATGCAGCAAAACCTGGCCAAGTTTAAGGACATTAATTTAGACATGACATTCTTGCAAATACTTTTTTAGTTGTAACAATGGTGTTTGTAGCCATAGATTTCATCTGCTGACAATCTTAGTATCTAATTTTGAAATTTAACAAGAAAACTTTTTTTGTAAATATTCATCATTCTTTGCTTAACTTTTCAAATCATACGTAATTTTTGGCACACCTGGTTCCTTGAAACTTTCCATAATAGCATTTGAAATTAAATGTTTTCATTCCTAAAAGAAGTATTTTAAGAGAAGTATTTTATCTATTTTTTAAATTACAGAAAAAGATTTATCTACCTGTCAAGAATTATTAACAATTAAATTTTTAGAACCTTTATTTTATATATGTTACCTCAGTATACTGTAATTTAAGTGCTCTGTTTAAGTCAGCAAGAGTCCTTATATTGAGAGTTGTCTGTTTGGGTTTAAATAAAAACTCGGATTAAAATACTATATAAAACTACTTAAGTATTATAGTCTTTAGTTAACATACACGTAATTTACCGCTGAATACTAGAGTGATTTGCAAATTAACGAATAAAAATAAAAGCACAAACACACTTCAATTAATATAATCTAGAAACAATGTACAGGTGCTTATTTCAATAACTTGGCTAGAAACTAAATCTGTATATCATATTGCAAAATTTTAAAATCTTTAATACAAGTTAATCAATTTCTAACAATAACAATTTCTGCAATAACAATTTAATTACAAGAGAATGTATCATTAAAAATATTCACTCTAAAATATAGTTCCATCAGTAGACCAGAGTTCATCAGTAGTCTACTGATCTTGACTGATAATTGTCTCAATTAAATTACAATTATTACAATAATGAAAACCAGTGTTTGTTTTTTTGTTAATTTAATTTGTATATTAAAATAAAATACGTTGAATGAAATTTATTTTAAAATTATTGATAGCTAACTTATAATTGATGTGACTAATTTATCAATCCCATTTGTTTTATTAGATTCTGACGCCCATGTAATTACTGGCAGTTTTTAATTTGTGATTAATTACATAAATAAATTAGTTCATATTAACTTTCTTATAAATTTTAATCAAAGTGTTTTCCCCAATTTACATTTTAATAAGAATTGTGCACAGCTTTCTCTTAGCTTCTTAATATAAAGTTTTATATTAGTAAAATTAATGTTGATAAAAGTTTAGAAATGTTTGTTGCATTATTTCAAAATATCTTGTTGAAACAGACTTTATTAGTTTTCATGCTTTGAAAATTTAATTTCCATTTTTGTAATATTTTTTCTATGTTTTTAAGCTATATTTAATGTCCATTATTTTTTATTATTTTTTTAAACTTTTGTTATACTCTAAAAAAGATGAAAATAAGCATAAACTTATGAATCACAAAGTAGTTGGTTGATTTTGATTTACTTATTAACATAAAGTTTTAAGAAATTTTGTTTTAAAAGAAACTTTTTACTTCCATTCCAAATAATAGTTTTTCCCTAGATAAGAAAAAGAAAGTTGGATATTTTTCGACAAAAGGTATATTTACTGAGTTTATTTAACTACAGACTAGAAAATTTATGGAAGTGGAGAAAATTTTTTAATTTCTTAAGAAGTATTATGATTAAGTGAAAATTTGATTCAATAAAGAAGAAGAAAAAAACTAGTGAAGTATTAACATTATACATTATTACATGTTATTTTTATTCATGTTATATTACATGTTACTTTTTAAAAGCTTCTTTTTGGCCTTTTTTATGAATTTTTTTGAACAAAATATAAATTTGCTGCATTTTGACCTCAAAAGAATAAGAAAAATACTAAAATATAATAAATGATTATTTCGTGCTATATATGAATGAATAAAGCTAAACAATACAGAAAAACTTATGATTTCATTTCAAAAGTCCTTTAGGAATTTTTGTTTGTTTAATTATATTTTTTGTGATCCTAAACAATTGGAAATATTTCAGTGAAAAGTGAGTTAAAGATGATATGTATTTGATACCTTTCACTATGACTGAATTGACATTATTATCTGACTCTAAATAATTTTCTTTAATAAATTTATGTCTATATGCATAAATTTATTGATATTTTTTAAAAATAATGCTAACCCATTATTTTAGTGTGTTATTCAGGATCTCCTAGTGCTTAAAAAATTTCAACATTTTAGTACATGCCCTGCTTAGCATGTTGGATTAAAGAATACATGTCTGAATGAGACTTTTGCATGCACCAACATCTCTTCTTAGCGCCCATTTAAAATATATGAATGTACCAGTTATTAATATGTTAAAAAGATAACATTATTGTATTTATTTCGGTATAAATCAGAAATATCAAGCATTGTTATCAAGGAATTATTTAACATGAATAGGTATTGAAAAAGAAAAATTATAATTTAAACCACTTGGATTTTTTTTTAAAAATGTCACTGATTTAAATTAAAAAAATTTTTTTAATCTAATATTATCATTTTTGAGTAAAATTTAATGCTTCTTAAACCTATTTATCATTTATATGAAATCTGTATTTATAAGTTTATATATTTTTGGAAGGTAGGGAAAACCATTTTCAAATTTTTTATGTTCAGCGGCAACAAAATACCTTTCTCTTCATGTGTTCTATTCCAGCAGTGCCAGAATTGTTCCTTTTCATTTGTTGTTAACATACCAGAACTGCTCTTCACTGCATATAAAAAAGAAAAAGTGATAGAACTTCTATTTCTTAGCCTTTTATTATAATTATTATAATTAGTTTACATTTCAGAATTAAAAGGAAAAAAATTTTTTTAACTAAGTTCACAAGAAATATTTTAGTAATTTCATGACATTAATTATGAAATCACAATAACATTTATTATACAGATCTTTTCTATGAATATTTCTGAGGATGTTGTTGCATCTCAAATGCTTCCACTTTAATGATGAACCATATATTTAGCCATCTAATATTGAACAGATAACAGAAGAAAAGCTTACTTATGTCTCTGTGAGAGGCTTGCTTTTTTAATTTTGATGACTGTCCTAGCATACTCAAATGAAAAATAAAGTGGAAAATGAAAAAGCCAGGAAGTTAATATTTTTAATTTAAAGTCCACTCCTTAATTATTTTTAGAATAAACTAAATACATCTGAATTATTTGATTTGCTATGAAATTTTTATTAGTTTTAATCAATATTGCAAATGACATATTGGACAATAATTATTATTATCAAATAGTTAATTTTATAATGTGATATTAAAATTGTTTTAATACATCCATATTTAAAAGAAACATTATTTCTGAGACTGTTAGGTAATACTTGAAATTTTAGTCAAATATTTCTATTGCATTTAAAATACATTTATTCTTTTATGTTCATTACTTTACATTTCAATCACATGCTTTATATCTGCAAAAAAATTAAATATTTTTAAAGGTGCCCAAAAAATGACCAAAATATCGAATTTTTTTTTATTGCTTATAATAAAACTTAAAACTATTTCAAATTCACTGAAAAAAAATCATCACTCTATCTACATTTTTAAAAAAGTTATGAATGATTTTAGATTGTCCTAAAACAGAAACTTGCACAGCAGACAGATTTTAGAGTGCTTTTTCTCATAGATGATAATTTTGTGTTTTAATCTTAATTGAATCCCTAAGGAATTTTTTCTATTTAAGATAAAGCTTTGAAGTAAACTTATTTATCTTAAGTGTAATACATTTATTTAAACTGTGCATGAAATAAGCATTTTATGAGGTATTAAATTTTTTACAGCATGTTATATATACCTAACAGGAATTTTTCACCTTTTTTTCTACATTTTTACAAAATAATCTATCCAAAATATTCTAATTGATATATCAACAAATGAATGCACAAAATTGTTAAGATGAATATTGTAAGCACTAAGAAAAAAAAATTTTTGAAAATATGTTCAAATAAAAAAGCCTTAGGGATTTAAAAATTTTGAATTTTTCAAAATGTTAAAAAAAATTACAGTTTAATTACTTTTTGAAGATAATTTATTGATTATAAGTTAAATGAGCATGTAAAGCATCCACAAAATGAATGATTATACCTTTATTTAAAAGAATTGTTGCAAAGGTACTGTGACCCCTTAAAAACATACTAGACATCTAATAAAAATTAAAAAAATAATATCCGGCTTAAATGAAAAAAAAATCTGATTTGAATAAAATTAATCTGACTTTTTTGATTTTTCAAGCCAATTGCAATTTAATTTGAAGAAAATGCATGTGTCAACAATACTTGATAATTCTGATAACAAGATTCAAAAATCACAGTGAGTTTTGAATTCTGCTATCAGAATTATCTAGTATTATCAAGCATAGTAGAAAGTATAGCGTAAAGGAATGTGTGAAACATTAAGAAATGTGGAAAGCAGATAAACCGAAAATTCAAGTGAAGCGTGTATTATGCAGTAATGTGTTAAATATAAAACAAAATGTAGAATAATATAAAGCAAAAAATTTTATAAAAGTGTGTCATGTAAAATATAGAATAATTAAGCTTGAATTATACAGTAACTTGTAAAGCAGAAAGTATAAAAAAGTGTAAAATATAGTAAAAATAAAGTGTAAAGTAAAGAAGACACCAAAATATAATATTGTAAAAAGCACAGCCTAGTTTAAAGTTTAAGCGTCAAGTAAGCTAAGCATAAAGTAAAGTATGAAGTAAAATAAAATGTGGAGTATAAATTAAATCAAAAAATGTAAAGTAAAAAAACAGCTAGTAATGTAAAGCTTAAAGAAAAAAGTGGAAATCATAATGTAAAAATTGTGTTAATTAAACAGTAAGCGTGAAATTAAATGTAAAGAAAATGCATGTCAATTTGAAATTACAGTCAACCATAGAATATAAATTATAGAGTAAATTAAAGCATAATGTAAGTTTTGACTAAAAATAATAAAAGACCAAGACTAAACTAAAATTAAAATAACGTGAGAAATATAAGGGCCACTTTTTTAAAATTTAAAACTATTGAAATAGCTATCCGTATAATTTATATACCTACCAACATATTCCGGAAAATTTTGGTGGCGCAAACTACTTCTTGGAGTTAATATTTGCTACTGCAAGTAGTATTTACTAGCTATTCTGGTGGCGCAAACTACTTGGAGTTAGTATTTGCTGCTCCAAATAGTATTTGCTAGCTATTCTGGTGGCACAAACTACTTGGAGTTAGTTAGTAATAAAATGTTTCTTCGAACAAATAAGTAATAGTGACCACATATCCATATGTGTCATAAATGTATTATTATATTAAAATGCTGATATTTTATGCATATCTTATTGATTGATTTGAATTTTATAGAACAGGATGTTGTCTTTATGATGGAGAATAGTATTGTGTGATTCATCATGGCTCTGGTAAGAATTGTATTGTAGTACTTTAATAAATTTTTGGGCCGTTCAAATGTAACGAAAGCACCTAAAGGCATTACAGCTATATATTACTTTGAATACCTAAAACTCTCCTAAAAATTTTTATATCCCTCTTTGAAAAATATATTTTTTTATATATTGTGTATTACATGATTGCGATTATTTAAAAATTGAAATATAAAATTTATGATTGATATTGTAAAAAATTTGAGAATTTTCTGTAAAAGTAAAAATATTTTTTAAACTCCATAACATTGGTATATATTACAAATGAGAAAAAAATACTTCAAATATAAAATGCTTGTTTATTAAAGTAATTGATTTACAGAACTGTTAATAGAATGTCTTATTTTCAACCAGAAGCTTGATAAATTCATTAAATTACTATTATTTATATGTTTTGCATTTTTTATAAAGAAGGAATTTGGGACAATATAGTAATAAGTTACGCTTTTTTTTCCTTCCAAATATGATATTTTTGCTGTTCCTGTTAACTGTTCCAAAAGATACTTTCAGCATGCTTGCTGCAGTTCCATTAAATGACAATAAATCTTAAATATATCTTTTCACCTACACAGAAAACGGCAAACGTTACATCGAGAGAAAAACCACGAAAACCTTGCATGTACCTTCCACGAAAACATTAGCCCAACGATAAAGGGAATTTAACCCGTGACCCATGTGCAGTTATGATCTTTTACTTAACTTTCTGGTCGGTGTAAGCCAAGAGTAGAATCCATATAGACCTGTCATTGATTGTGGGACAGCTCATTGGGAAGGGAATTTGTATTTTGCTACGCCAACCTGATTACTCCATGACAATTTTATTTTATAACCGTCATTGAACAGCTGACCCAATTTTGGATTTACAACTACCAATGTTCTACGTAGCCTTGTAATTCTGAGCATAATCCAGAAGACAAGTTTTCAAGTATTGGGAGAAATTTGCCTTCATGGAGCCTTTTTTTTTAATAAAATTAACACTCATTTGCGTTACACGGAGAAGAAAACCACTGAGACATCCCACAGTTAATCTGACTGCAAGGGGACTCAAACTCATGATCCGTCTGCCACTGAGGATATTTTACGCCAGTACTAGGGTCGAAGCGAGCCGGGTGCGGAATTCGAATCTTCCAGTCATTGGAGGAATTCGCCCCCCGGATCACCTCATTGGAAGCTCTATACCCTGAGCCATCAACGGCATTAAAACTAGGTCTTACATATTACCTTTAAATCTACCAATTGTGCAATTTCTTTTTAAATATTTTTAATAGTAACATATCAACACACGATATGAATAACTGGAACTGTGTGTAATAAGTATAAAACTGCACTTTGTTAGTGCTTAAAGTTGGAAATGTGTAGAAGCCAACAGGAGAGAAAAAAAATGCTCAAGATCTTAGTAATCCTAATCTTAGATTCCCTTTCAGCCACTTCGCAAAGCAAAAAGTATCAGCTCTCTCTTAAGAAAAGTATTTAAGTTCTTTTTTGTAAATTGTTTACTAGTTTTGATATGAATTTTTCATACTATAAAATGTTATTAGCTAATTATCCCACATAAACGCTACTAATTAATTTCGTGGTTAACTGTTCCTTACTATAAGGTTGTTAATTTTTAACAGAAAAAAGAAAGAGTTTGTTCTTCAGAAAAAGATAAAAGTGCTCTAATTCAAAAGTTGATCTTAATAGGTTTTTGAATTGAAAAAGGAAAAGGAAAAAAAAAACGTACTACAAAATATTTACAAAAATTGAAGTATCTAGGACGTTCTCGTTTTTTTTTATGTTCTTTTTAGGCCATATTGAGAAAATAAACAAATTTTATTGTGAACTTTAAATAATGTAAATAAATATTGCAATTTCTAATTCTTTTCAAAGTAACGTGATTCAAGAAAATATTTAGCTACTTTAAATAATAATTAGGAGTCTTTTTAATGTGATGCTGAAGTCATAAACTCCGCAAATAAGGTAAAATGCATTAATTTCAAACTTTTTATTATTTTGAAATAATTCCTTTTTTGAAATGTTTGGCACCTACTTTTGTCACATATAAGTAGTTAAGAAAAATTAGTACAGAAGCAACTAAAAAATTATCAAGGGGAATAAAAATTTATTAAAAAAATTTAAATACAGTATAAACTTGCTAAGTTAAATCTGATATTTTTAACGTTAAAAAATTTTAACAGGTAATTTGCTTTGTTAGTGTCATCTATCCATTAACATTCAACTCTCTTCATTTACGAATGAACAAAAATTTTGAATTTTTTAGGATTTATAAAATTCTGAGTAAAGTGTGTGTCATCTTCACAAATCTCTATAATGAACCATCTTAAGAAAAATTCAAATAGAAAATATTTCGATTTATATGGAGACGTACAAATAAATAATGTTTTTTCCCCTAACTTTGGACACCCCCTCTCTCCTTGTCACCAAAAGTAATCAAATCATATGATTACGTAAGAAAGTAATAACGCACCACCTTGTTCTATTTTTTACTTTTCCTGAAGTAATCTAATTTTGGGCTTAAGTAAGCAATGTAAATTTTCTGAAACTTAAATAAGTAGTTATTTCAATTGATTTCATAAGAGCTTGAAAAGAATATTCTTTAAGAATTTTGGCTGATTTTCAGAAATGTTTAAAAATGGTGACATTAAAGTAATTTTTGTCAAACTTTTCCCTTATTTGTACTTAACATTAGTTTTAATATTTAGTGTTATTATTATTATTTGCTTTGTACTTTTAAATTTACATTATTATTTTATAAAAAACCTTTGATGAAAACATTATACACAGAGTTCTCCCTAGGAATAAACATGCTTTCAGGGTGCTTTCTCACGGAAAGTGCTTAGAGTTTTGAAAAGGCACCCACTTAACCCTGTAAAAATATGTAATATTATGTAGTACCTGAATTTGATCCTCAACAATTTTCCTCTTATACTATTTAAAAAATTTACCCTTTTTATACTATTTTATGTGTGTATTTCAAAAAGTAATTCTCACTCATCATCAAAATAAGAAAAAAATTTGTAGTTTACAAAAAAAAATATTAATCAAAAGCATACTAAAAATATCACTGTGCAAATTTTTTTAAAGCAAACTAAATACTAAGTGATTATTGATAAACAACTTGAAAAAAATTTTGATAAACAACTTTTTTCTATATTTTAAGCTGAAAATTACGAGAAAATAAATATTTAATGAAACCTTTTCTTCTTCAAAATTTTTTCAATACCTTTTTTTTTAAAAAAAGGTACTGGAAAAATAACTTTAGAATTTAAAATCCGTTAAAAAATTCATCAATTATACCCTTCAAAAAAAAGAGAAAATTATAAAAATTTAACCAGTTGCAAATTATCCTGACAAAAGTAATCAGAATTAAACCTATGTATGCAGATAATTTTACCTGTGTAAAATTATTGTTTAAACAGTGGACAATGTTTTTAAGCGATGATGGCTTATTATAAAAGGTCAAGGAGGGCGCATGAAAGGATAGGTAGGCTAGGATGCCCTTCTCAAAAGACTTAGGGCAAACACTGTATACATGAAAGAATACTTGACTAATAAATGGCTTCTTCGTCCTTAAAATTTTGATGATCATTTGATTTTTATGTTTATTTATTTTTGAAACACCAATTTTACTGACTATGCTGAAGTGTTTTAGTTTAAATATAATTATTTATGTTTAATATTTATGTTTGCAAACGTGAACTATTCCATTAAAAAATATTTGAATATTTCTAAATTTTCAAATGTGTAAATTTATTGATATTGTAATTAAAAAACTGTTTTATTTTTAGTTTAAATTTTATGTTTTTGTATTCTAGAGATAATACCGTATTTCCAATGCATTCTAACTTGCAAGCTAGGTTTTTCTAATTTTCTTCTTTTATCTTTTTGCAAAGATTAATAACGAAGAATATGGAGAAGCATTGGCTCTTGTTCAGACCTATAATTTAGATACTGATCTTGTGTACCAGCGTCAGTGGAGAAAAATGCCAGCGACTGTTGAGACTATTCATAATTATTTAGTAAGACTGGTATTATTTACCTTCAATTTGTTTCTCTATTTAACACATTATAAGTATTTATCATTATGTTTTACAGGAATCGAACAATAAGATTTTTAATCTAGAATGTATAAATCTAACATTTCAGTACTGAGTACTCTTCTAAGGATGTAGATCAGCTTTTTCTCTTTCAGAAAACTTGATCTGTTAAAAAGTTTTGAAGAGTGCAGAAGAAAGTTTTTCATTGGATCATAACAGCTTGGGGTTATGCTAGAAAATAGAATTAGAGAAGACATTAATGTTATATGCTAAAATTGGAAATTTTGACTGACTGTAGATGAGTCGAACAGTTGCAGCACAAAATCTATGGAACTTTTATACTGTTTCCCCTGCTCAGTAACTCTTTCCAGGGTTAGCTGTTTTTAAACCACAGTTTAAAATCAACTCTTTTTTTTAAAAAAGAAACCAAGATTAGTTTTTTTATAGAAATAATTTGAAATAAGTGATAATATAAGTAACTTAATTTTCTATTACTTATAAAAATACTTTAATTTAAATTTCATCTAATGAAAAAATAGTAAGTATTCCAAAAATATATTTTATAATGAGTTTATTGCTAATATAAGTTTAATAAACAATTGTGGTTTCTTAATGTTTACGTATTATTGCTCTACTACAAAAATATATTTATAAAATAAATTAACGTGTGTAAATTTAAAGCTAAGTCATAATGCTTCTAAAAAGTCTTAAAATAATACAGACCATGAACAACTGCATGTTCTGATAGTTTTTAAAATTATTTAAGAAATGTAATTATAGAATGAGTTACATTTTTTTTCAATCTTGTTAAATAATTCATTTGTATTCTACAATCTAAGGAAAAGAGGTCCCTTTCTGAATTTTATGTTTTTTATTTTTCAGATTTTTTAAACTTTTTCTGTTACCAGTGTAAACAAATTCTTATTGTATGTATGCTGTATTATTTTATTTATGATTCTAATATTTTCAAAATAAAATACTTTTATAAAAGAGTATAATTCTGGAAGATTAAAAAATATTTCAAATTAATTTATATTACCAGTATATATTTCTTTAATATTATATTACTTATAAGCATTTTTATGGTTAAAGCTTGATTGTGTTAAAATTAATTCTCAAAAAAGTAGGTTATTATTAAATCATTAGTGCTAAAACATATTTATTGCTTCAGTATTTTATATTTATGCTACTATGACGTTAATAATAGTTAATTATGCTTGTAAAGCAATAAAGCATTTAAATGCAGTTAATAATTAATTAATAATGCTTAATAAGTAATGTTCATCAAACTGACTCACATGAAGATCTCATTCATTATTAATATCATCTTTTATGCTAAAGAAATGAATGAATAATGATATAATTATAATACTTTGATATCAATATTTTTATATGTTTAGTTGAAATGTCATTAAAATTTTGATTGAATTATAATAATTTGGTATTATTGTTCTTCGTTCTCTTGAATTTATAATGCATGATTAAATTTTGGATAGTTAAAAAGAGGTTAATAAATACTTTATCATGTTTCAAAATTTGTTAGTTTTCCATGTTTTTAATGGCGCAAAAACAGTGTATTGATAAACATATATTATTTAATATTATATTCTTTGGCAAGTGAACTATTTACTTTGGATTTGAAATATGTTTTATAATACTGTTACTCTTAATAAATTTAGGTTAAAATCTTTTAAATGTTCTAAAAATTAATTTTTGTTGAGAATGTTAGATAATTTTATAAAAAATATATTGTTACATCTCCTACAACAGTTTTTAAATCAAAAAAGGTTTCTTTAAACGCAGATTTTTGGCATCATTGTCTTATTTATCATTGTTTATTCATCATTGTTATCATTGTTTTATTAATTTTTTCAAAGTGATAGCTTCAATAATTGCATTTGTAGAGTAAAATCAAAAAGCGATCCTGGGTTCTCCATCAATGCCTACAAAGAGTGTCGTAGAATTTTGAAGCTGCCAAAGAACTTATTGACTATGGTATGAGAGGCACAGATGTAAAAGCACTCGTTGCCATTGGCAGATGCGACGATCAAAAAGGTATTAATTGTACTTTAAATCACATAGTATGTTACTATCCTCTGGGGTTTGTAAAATCTCAAAATATTTCCTTTCCTTTCTAAAAATCACATAGTATGTCACTTTTCTCTGGAGTTTATAAAATCTCAAAATATTTACTTACCTTTTTAAGTTTGTTAGTGTTCAAAATACATACCCAAAAGAAATTTTTACTTGTCTTAAGATGCATATTTTTTTGAATGCTTACTAATGAAAACATAAACAACCAAAGTTTAATTACAACTGCTTTTGTGCTTCGTGCTTTCCTTTCATGCTTTTGTGCTTGCCTTTCACATTTCAATTTTAACCTGTATATTTTTTTATGCACAGTGATTGACTGTTTTAATAAAAATAAGCACAACAAGCAGAATAAAAAGAGAAACTTTATAATTTCTCATTTATATTATTAAGTTGCTAAGTATCATTTAGGTTTTATTATATGCAATAGATTTCTTTCCTTCTCTTTGGTACATTTTATCCAGCATCTTTGCAATTTTTTGTCAAGTTGAAGGGGTACTAATTCGGTATTACAGTTTGCACAATTCCTGAATAAATGTTTTCATTCCTGGTCGGTAAAAAAAATATAGGCATGTTCAGAAATTTTACATAACTTGGGCAAGTCAGGTATTAAAATTTTTTAGACCTCTCTTTTGTTTGGTTGATGTTTTTAAGAAAAGCATTAATTTTATATTTTATGATTGACATTAAATAAC
This sequence comes from Parasteatoda tepidariorum, assembly GCF_982258835.1. NCBI lineage: Eukaryota > Metazoa > Arthropoda > Arachnida > Araneae > Theridiidae > Parasteatoda > Parasteatoda tepidariorum. The sequence continues at coordinate 119,960,284 of NC_141755.1, read as the reverse complement.
AAATCCATAGCGGATCTAATAGACTTTTAATTTTAAAACAAACTCAGAAGACAAGAGAACACTTGATTCAAGCCAACTCCCCCTCACAAATCACTTATTGAGAAGGACACATATCACATTAGTTTATATATATAATGTATAACTAGTTTATTGTTATGAGTTAGTTGGAAAAAGAATTTCCCTTGCTGTTTGCTTTGTGGAATATATTAAGTACATATAAATATTTCTAGGTTTATCTTACCATTTTATGATGACTTTGATAATGAACCATTTATGACATCAATTATGATGCTGGTGAGATTTATGAGACGAGAAACAGCAGAAAAAGAGTTATTGAAAGAGGTTACTCTTACAAAGTAATTATAGCTCTTAACTCCTCATACTTTTCTTATAGTAATTGATATATAATAATTGACATTTGAAATGATTAAAATGATGTAAGCTAGAATTGACATTAAGATTGATATTTAGATTATAGCTTATTGTAAATTATGTTGTTTATGGTAAAATTAATGTGAAAAAAAGGTTGTACAAATATATCATTGTATTGGCATAGTCAAGAAATTTGTTTTTAATTCACAAGATTGTAAAAGTTTTTCTTTTTGTGTAACATTAGTTAATATCTACTAAAATTTTCATTATGAAGAAATTTGCATGTTTTAGTTAAAAATATTATTCATTTAAATTTTAAACAATTGTATCGTAATTAGTGTTTTATAATATGCTGCTTTACTTAAAATATACCTTAAAATTTAATTATGCCCAATTTTAAATAAATCAACTCATTTTTTTTTTAAATCCATACAATTTTGTAACCATTTTAACGAAAACAATATAAAAAATTATCTAAGCTATATTATTCAGAAGGTGTAGAAGTAATCATAGTAAAGCATTGTTTGCACACATTTTTAAGAATTACTATAAAATAACATAAATTGATTAGATGAAGACCTCATAGGTTAAAAAGTGATAAATCCATTTTGCTCAAGTAATGTTCGGCAATTTCTAAACAATTAAGTTTTCCTTGCAGAAATATGTTATAATGAATATATATTTTAGGAAAATCTGCTTTATCTCTAAACTATTATGACTTTTTACAACAGGGTTCCCACATAATCAGTTTGTAGCAAAATATCTGTTATTAATTTTCAGACTTAATCTGGAGCAGAAGCTTCTAAATCATGTTGACAGGCTATAACTACTTAAGAGGTAGCATTGGTTTTCTTTTATTTCTACATTTGTTCTTAAATTTTTTCTCATAATGTTTTGTCTCTTAATTTATGTATTTCTAAAGAAGTAATGAGTTTCATAAATTTTAAAGTGTCATTTAATGTTTGATTAAAATACAATTTTATTGTTTTCATTTAGCATTTTTTCTCTCTTTCTCTTAGTAGTTTAAAGGCAATTAAACACATGTTTACACTACTCAACAAATTATTTCTGCTTTTTTATACTAATATTTATATTGAAATATTTATCATGTCTAGAGCCTAATGTAAGAATAATCATAACAATATTTTGAAATAAAATAAACTAAGGATTTGAAATTCTTGAAAAAATCTTTTAATTAGCACTACAAAATTTAATGATATAACTTTTCTAGTCTGACTTTTAAATTTGAATTGTTTGATTGTTCTTATCTATAAAATTTAGCCCTTTTCTACTGAAAGACATTACATTTTGTCAAAATTTAATATTGATATATACTTTTGGGTGTAATTGTTAATACAGTATTATTGTTAATTATACGACTGCTATGAAAATAGCGTAAGAAGTAATTAAAAAGAATTTGAACTCTTCACTTGCCAATCCCTTGTAGGATTTAGCTATATTTACAGTAACTGAGTTATGTATATTTATTCCTTTCGAGAATAGAGGAATCAAGTTAATTTTTTTTTTATTTTCTGCAAAAATGTAAATGACTAAAAATGCTTAAGCAAATTTTGCATTAAATATTCCTCTATTATCTTTTGTTTTACTGGTCACTTTTATTTTGAGCCTCTAAGCATCATTGTTCCAATCAAAGCCATACATAATTTTTCCTGCTTTACTTTGATAAATAATGTACAAACGATTTATTTCTTGAGAGAATGTAGGCAACTTAAAGTTTAAAAAAAGGCAAAATGAGCTCTCTGAAATAAAATAAAGCTCAAGTACGGAGCACAAAAACTACTCACCTTGAATAAATCTTATGATACGAAGATGCCATCATTGTATGTCATAGAAAAGTATTTAATATTAGTTTGTAACCTTTTGGTGTTTGATATTGTAATTTAATATATATTCAGCACTTATTGTATGGAATATCTAAAGTGTGCCCCTCAAGATAGCCACAGTGGCTCAGGGGATAGAGCGCTCACCTCCCAATGAGGTGAACCGGGTTTGAATCCCAGTAATGACTGGTCAATGCAAATTCTGCACCCGGCTCTCACCGACCACAGTGCTGATGCAAAATATCCTCAGTGATAGATGGATCATGGGTTATAGTACCTATGCTGTCAGGCTATTTCTGGGAGATTTTGTGGTTTTTCTCCTCATGTAATGCAAATTCAGATTATTCCATCAAAAAAAGTTTTCTCCCAATATTTGATCCAGGAGTTCCCTTGTCTTCTGGATTGGGATCCAAATTACAGGGCTATGGAGTTGAACATTGGTAATTGCAAACCCAAAATTGGGTCCGCTGTTCAACTCGGTTATAATGCAAGATAAAATATTCACTATGTTCTCAATCGATGTCATCTCTCATTCAAATTTTTTAATTAATCAAAATTTAACAACTATTAAGTCAATAATATTTTATCTTTGATTATGAGTTCGGGCTTACGTCAAAATTAACGATTGCCACAGGGTGGCTAACTATAACAAATAGTGATTAAAAACTTGTTTGCCAGTCGCCACCTTTTATTAAAAATGTGAAACATGTGCACTTTATTATTGTTTTTTTTTTGTTAAATAAATATGGAATTAATGTGAATATTTCATAACACTTAGGAAATTATTTTATTTCACACTTGTTTTTTAAAATTTTTCTTCATTTTGCAATTGTAATATTTACCATATTTTGAGAGATGCTTTAAAAGAAATGCCTGATATTATTATTTATTGACAATTTTTAACCATTTAAAATGTTCTAATTTTGAAAAAGTTTCTACTGTTAAAAATGCTACAACTGGCTGTTGCCAAAGTTTCCTAATTTTGCCCTATACCATCTAACAACTCCTGAGTATTTTATGCGCATGAGCCTCAAGAATTAAAAATTATATTGATCTGCATATCCTAGGTTTGAAAAAAAAATTTATTTTTTAATAAAATTTTAATTTTGAATTTTTTTTCCATTTGTTTAGAAAATATATGTCTAGGTATGTAAATATATTAGACTAGGTACTTCAATAAGAATACCATAAACCTAGGATTTACCTGACCGAGGAATACCACCTAGGATTCAATCAGAATACAATGAAATATCAATTAAGGGTGCTTCAAATTTTTAACTAAAATTTACAAGATGATGCTGTGGGGAAGTTCATTATTTTAATTAATGAGTGTGAATATCGTCAAGCTTTTAACTTTTTTAAAGTTTTTTTTACTCTAGATAATTCTAGGTGGTGCTGTTGCAGCACAACAGCATTTTGATTCCAAGTTTTTCAATCCAGTGTGACCTGGAAGTGACCATTCAGTTTGCTTTTCACTTATATGGGAGCAGAAACATTGCCCCACCACCTGGGAATACTCAGTTATTTTCCTGAGACCACTTCACTTCCAGTCTCTGTTACCTCTTTACAAGAAAGTTCCTATTGTGAATCCCTCATAAATTTATAGATTAAATGTCTGTTAATACAGTGTGCTATGTAAGGTGTGCAATATAAAGAAGCAAGTACCTTAATAACATTTTATCTAACGGTTGGATTTTCATGCTCTAAAGGGTGATCTTAATCAAATCATTAAGATAATCTCTAAGAGGCTATCTAATTAAGATAGCATCTTAATAAATGAAGATCCAATCATTAAGTCAAAAAATATTGAAGTGTTTGCTTTCTTAATATTGTTACTTTAGGAATGAAGCTGCAAATATTGGTCTAAGTTCTTTTTAAAAAAGTAAAAATTACAAGTGAGTTCCTATTGTGAATCCTTCATAAATTTATAGATTGAATGTTTATTAATTTGTTTGTTAATAGTGTGTTATATACAATGTGCAAAATAAAGAAGAGAGCACCTTTATAATTTTTCATGCACTAAGAAGTTATCTTAATAATTCTATTCATTTAGCATCTTAGCACATGAAGATAAAATCGTTATGCCAAAAAGTATAGAAGTGCTCATTTTTTTATTTTGCACACTGTACCAGTGAAAAATATTTATTTTCCAATAACTCATGTACCGAAATTTAAAGTAATTATAAATTAAAAAATAAAATACCGTAGTAAATTAAGTGATTAAAACATATTACAGAGAATTGGGTTGTAAAACTTGATAGATGTATTCAGTCGATAAAGTTTAAGATAATTAAAGAAAAAAAGAAAGATTAATTAAATAATAAATTTGGAGCATCATAAATTGATGTAAAGAAAAGGCCGAAAGTGATCGAAAATAGTGGAAGGACAATTGCTTAAGTGCCACGTGAATTTAACCCAACAGCAAGGGCTCGTGGTCAAGATAAAGTTAAGGGACGACTGAATAACAACTATAAATTTTACATTTGTGCAAATAAACACTGGTCAAAAAAAAGAAAAATATGAGAATGTTACTCACCCCGATGAACATCAAGTTGACATCATTATGCTGTTGTCGATGTAGGACAAAAAAAAACAGAAGAAAAAAATCAAATAAAACAAAGGACAAATTCTTATCTCGTTCAAAAAAAAAAGTTGGTTTATTCATTTCATTGTACAAGGGATCAACTGAATCGCCTGAGTGAGGATGCGTTGGCACCCCAAGCCACAGCTCAAGCAGGGTATGAGCTTGCTCAACAAAAAAAAAAACATTAAAAACATCAAATGACTCGTATTTTGAAAAGAAAAAAAAATCTTGCCAAATTTGTTTGACAAACACTACGCCTTAAAATTAAAAAAAAACATTTGACAAAAAAAAAGGGGGCTGAAGTCGTGCAAATAACTCATGTATATAACATTACTAAAAGAAGTTGGACGGGGCTCGCTGACCCAAAAGGGCCAGCTTTGCCAGACGCAAAAAGCGTCACCACAGGAGCAGTGTCCTTCGTGGTACCAAAAACGATAATGATAAAAAAAAAATGGCGTCCCTTAAGCGCGGGAAAATGCGAGTTGAACAGCAGGAGAGAGAATGACTGTGATTGGATGGGGGATTACTACATGATTGGGTCACCACCAATCAGTGCCAAATTTACTCCCACACATACAAAAAAAGCGTGAACACGCTAAAAATTCTGGAAAAATCTAGAAAACCTAACCGGAAGAATCATTACGTGCAAAAATTTGAAGGTTACTTGAAAGTGATGGGAAAAGAATTTAAGTGGTGACGTAAATAGAATGTGAGGGAAGAGAATTCGTCCTTGAAGGACAGTGGGGTCAGACGACCTTGAATTGTAAAAGGTGAAAAGGAGAAAAACACAAAATGTGTTGCTAACTTAAGAGTAAAAAGAGACATTTCCCATTCTCTTCACAGAAAAAAAATGAAGAGAAATAAAAAAAGAAAAGTACAAATATTATAAACTATGAAAGATTGAATTAAAATTAGATTAAGTTAAATTCCGGACATAAAAAAATCGTACCACGACACTGTGACATCAAACAACCAACATTAAACTAAAAAGGGATTAAATTAAAACAATTAGAAAAAAACGTCACACATCACTGTGACATCACAAATATTATAAACTATGAAAGATTGAATTAAAATTAGATTAAGTTAAATTCCGGACATAAAAAAATCGTACCACGACACTGTGACATCAAACAACCAACATTAAACTAAAAAGGGATTAAATTAAAACAATTAGAAAAAAACGTCACACATCACTGTGACACACACTATACTGTTGCTTTTTGTATAAAGCTACTAATATTAGTACAAGTTCTTGAGAAGAAGAAAAATTAAGAGTATTTAGTTACTGATTTAAAGGACCGTTGACTAAAAGATTTCACTTGCCTAAGGAGGCTCTACCAACCTGCAGGCCAGGGGCCAAGTTAGCCTCACTGCCTTAACAAGTGGCAATCATTTTGTGCTTTCAAGACAAAAAATGCTTCTAATGACAGTTAATTATTGTTTTACATACTGTATACAAATAATATATGCATTAACTTTTATATTGTCGAAGGCATGATAGATGTTATGAACTTAATATTTCTTTTATAAAAATTTATAATCTCTAATAATTTTTTAGATTACCATCAATTCTATTAAAAAGAAAACTTTGTACCAGAGTAGTGCAACTTGTAGTCCTTAAAAAGTTATTGTATTTAATTTTTAAAAAAATATTGTTTTTATTTTGTACTATAAGATATTTTAGTCTTTTCCCAGCATTTGGAAATATTTGTCTTTTGAGCTAAATTATTTCTTCAAAGTAGTGATAAATGAAATGAATTTTTTTATTCTCTTTTAATTTTCTTGGCAGTGACTTAGATATGGCTTTTTATCCGTGGCATTAACAAAAACTTAGAGAGCCTGACTGGTGTGAAAATGAATTTGACAAGTAAGTGTTCTCGTTATTAGTTGTCAATTTAAATTCAGATTTTTTAAATCAAAATTAAATAAACCAGTTTTTTAATTTATAACAATTTTCTTTTAATTGTTTGTAAGCTGTGCAAAAGATGAAGTTATTATATCCATCTTTTAACTGCCTGGTATGATTTTAGCTATTTGCCTAAATCACCCTATTTGCACTAATTCACAAAATCAGGACCCTGGTTGAAAGAATGTGACTTAACGTTTATTTTGTATTCACAAATTACGAGTAATTTTTTCACAATTTTACAGAAACGGACCTTTTACAAAATGTCTGGACACACCCCTGACATTTATCCCTAAGATGTGCAGCATTAGATTTATCATATTCTTGAAAAGGGACTTCTCTATCGTGTACCTTTAGTCTTGAGCTGCAAAAGATTTTTACTCTGTATTACTTACGTTAAAACTATTTTATGAGTAAACTACAAAATTTGAGAGTTTTTATTTTTTCATTTATTTACTTTTTTTAAGGAAAATAAGTAGTTTAATTTCGTAATGATCACAAACGATTTAAAAAAAGTAATTTCATTAAAATGTTAAATAATAATAATGATCAGCATCATTAGCAAAGAAGTAAAAAATGAAATAGATGTTTAGGGGAGCGTCATTCAAAGTAAAGTGTAAGAAAATGAAACAAAGTGCCGAAAAAGCCCAATTCTTCTCAAGAACTACCACCAACAGGGAGGGATGAAAAACGCTTAGCCGGACATCATTAATTTTCCTTTTTACCCTACAGAAAGGGGATCTACAGCTGCACCCCATCAACAGCTCATTCCTATAAAAAAAAATTTCAAATTCTTATTCTAAAACAAACGTATGTACTTCTTCTAGTAATCAATATTTAAATATCATGACGGACACACTAATGTACATACAAAATTTTTTTTATTCCTAAAATTGCATTGCGTAAAATTGATCCTTATGATTCTCATTTTGACATTACATAATAATAATGTGCATACTTGCATACTGATTAATTCATATTGATACATAAAAAACTTAACATTTTTAGATGTGCAGAAAAAGAGTTCTAGTTCTTACCACATACAAAAGTGTTTAAACTACAAATTATGTACTAATTTTAGAGCATTCATTTCTAAAAATATTTAAATTTTTATAATTTTATCGTTGACCAGTCTGGGCAACAAGGAGGCAGTGGGTAAAATTTGTATCTGTTTTTATATAAATAATTTGAAATAATATTTTCATTCAAGTTTTTTGAAAACAATCTATGATTTACCAGACTTGTCAATGAAAACTCCAATAAAAATGCATCATTAAAGCTTGCAAACATTCTCATCAATAACAATGTTATTTGTTTTACAGTAATTGTTTAAGAGTTAACCTAAATATGTTTCCTAGGAAGTTACTAAATTCTTTTCCTTCTTCAGTATTCATATTTATATAAGAAATGATTTATATAACAAAGGACAGTAATTATATATAAATTAACCATACAGGAATATAAAAACACTTTTAAGATAATTTCATGTAAAAATATTAAAATTACTCCCTGATGAAAAGAAAAAGTAAAAAATTCATCTTGGAGAAACAATCAACTACAAGTATAAGAAGATCTTCAATTTGATCTGATTTGATCTTTGTGTGTTGCTTTTTTATTAATGCTTATGTTAACCTGATTTTTTTCTTTTCTTTTGACTCTTACTGATTTTTACTTGAGAGTATAGTGTTGAAGTTGATCTAATCGATTAAGTTGCTCTCTGACCAATCCTAAAAATTTCTTTTCATATTAACTTGGAAAAAAAAGGCTGCCGTGCTCACCGAACTTGATACTTGCTTTTTCTCTATATCAAATAAATTTTTTTCTATATCAGAAAATTAAAAGGGACACCGCTTGTTTTGGGAGTTTAACTTAACGTTTGCTATTCATTTTGCATTTCTGCTCACTTAGAACTTTAAATTACTAAGGTGTGTAGAAAACTATACAGGGATTACAATGGAAGAAAAAAATTAGCATTCGATAGGTAATTTGAGAATTTGTAACTTCTAAACTTGATGGGAAAATAGACCAAAGTTACTCTGCAGGCTGCAGGAATGCAACTGAGTTGAAATTTGGCATGTTGAAAGGACCAAATTTAATACAGAGTTTTTTTTTTTCGCTTAAAGATTTCTTCCCTATATAATAAATATTTTTCCATTGGAAATTCATCCATTGGAATGTAAGAAAATTTATCTTTTACGCGATTTTCAGAACTTCAAACTTCCCTTGACATAAAAATTTACAAAAAAAGAAGAAAAAAAATTTAACAAATATTGCCAAGTATAAATCTTAACATTTATATAGACGTTTTAAAAAATATTAGGAAAAAAGAGAGATAAAAACAGTTTCGAATATGATCCGGTATATCATATAAGATCATCATTATATATTATTAACAAGAAAAATTATTTCTTGTTTTAATTGCTATTGTCTCGTACATTTTGTTCTTAATTTAATTATTTATTCAAGTACATTTGATTATTTTCAAATCAGCTATCATCTAATTTTTGTTAGGATTCTTAAAATAAAATATGCTTACGCGAAAATTATAATAGTTATATATTTTACAAACAAAATGATTTTTAATCAACTTTTAAGAACAAGGGAAAGAACGGTTTATGTCCACTGCTTCTGGTTCTATGAAGAAAAAAAATTTGTGCACGGGCAGAAACTGCATCTTTATTGTGTAATAACTCTCTGCGAGAACCAATTTTTTCCTTGTTTTTATTTGCTAAACTAAGTAATCTTCAAAATACAACTAATGGCAATACAATAGTAATTTTATGAAAGAAAGGGGGAACTAAACAGTTCTCTTTTAATCTACAATCATGAATGACGAGCAACTACTGGGGCTGATGAGCAAAACGAACAGGTAACGGAGCCTCCCAGTAGGGAAAAAAAAAGGATGCTTACAAATAATCTATGGCGAAAAACTATTATTTGTGAGTGTATGATGCACATTTAGAATCATTCCAAAAGTCGGACTGTGGAGGCTGATGAACTGTAGGCAAATCATTTGCTGCAGTCAAGGCATAAATCATGTCACAATCTAAAAATCATTTTATTAGTGAAGTATGTGCATGATGAGTAATTTATCTACTAAGGCGTGTTTTTAAAAAAGTTATTATTAGCATTAATTATTATTATCAGAATTCTACTTGACTAATTTTAAAAGAGTTCTACTAATTAAATGGGTGGTATGAAAATGATTTTCTTTTGTAGCATGAAAATTGTCATTTATAGGCACCAAGAAATACCGCTTTATTTTTCACCTGTTCATGATTTAAAGATCTCCCTTAATAAGTCCTAATTACAAAATAATTTTATTTCATCTAAACAATTATGCCTTTTCTGAAATATTGAGATTCTGTATCTTCAACTATAAATGAAACTATACTAATATTTCAACTCGAACAAGTCGAAATTTCAGTACTCTTAACGTTCTTTTTATATTTCAAACAGGGTTCTCCCTCTAACTCCAGAGATTTAAAACATTTTACACATACTTATAGTTGTTAACTCCCCCAAAAAATTAGTTGCAAGAATTCTTTTTAATGCATGCATAGGAAACATTTTTTCCAAATCAGCATTGAAAATGATTAAATGTGTGTTTATTATTTTGTGTTGCCACTGCAAGTTATGTTTCTTTCATTATTCAATAGTTACTGAGAAAGGAGTAATTTTTTTTTATATGTCTTTTGATTTGAATATTAAATTGATTTAGTAGCAGAAAAAATTGGTAGCTTTTTTTAAACTGTGCTATGACTCTTGTACTATTCTCCGCTTTAATTCGAGTGCTATGTAAGTTTTGAATTAAATTTTATGATAAATTTAACTATAAAGCAAAATTGAAAGGGAGAAAATTTTAATGTTTATTTTAGTCTAATTTGCTATTAAAAAATTTGAATTTAAAATAAAACTTTTTAAAATGAAATAATTCTAGTTTAAAAAAACTATTTTGCTCTTTAATTGGTAAATGAAGTTGCTTATTTTTATATTAAATATTTTCCAAATGACACATTTTATGCTATTGCAACACATGAGTTATAAATTTCTTCTCTGCTTGATATGGATAGCGAAAGCTTAAAGTTAGAAGGTCAAGCCCGGGGGGGGGGGGTCCCTACGAAAACCTCCTCTCATTCTCTGGTCAAAAGCCACACCGATCAGTTTACAAACACCCGTGTAAATGTTTTTTTGCGAGATTCTAGAGAATCAAAAGCAAATCAATCCTACAAAGCCCCACACCTTGTCTTAGAGAAGCATGCTGTTTGGATTTTTTCTCACTTGAAACTTGTGTTTTATTGAAAAAAATATATAATTTAAGAAATTTTCTACAGCATGATAAGAAGTATCAGATCTTTCATCAATAATTTTGTGCTTTCATCATTCGTTCATACATTTTAAAATATTATGTATCAAGCCGTAGACAGAATTTTCTTTCGGAAGAGATTTAAATTTGTAATATATAATATCGCATTTCTTAACAATTACAAATTCGTAATTAACTTATCTTGCATTTATCTTCAATTTATAACGTTATACTCATAAATAATTTTTTTTCCATATGTAAATCATTACATGCAAAATATTTGCTTTGCATCTTCTGTCAATCCTTTTTTAATAATCAATAAAAGGAAAATATTGTAAGACAACGTTCTCTCATAAGTATTTAAGATTATTTTTATATTAATGATTGAAATGTTTATTAAAAACTCATAGGGAAAAAGTTTACTATTTCAAGAATAGAGAAAATTTCTTATTTTACTAGGGAAATTATTTTTTGTCAATTCTTTTCGGGAGTTGTTTAAGCCCCCCGCCATATTCTATTCCTTGCTTACAGCCCTGTAATAAATGATAGGATATTGAGTTTTAAAAGCGTATTAATATATTTTAATTAAGTTTTTCATAAAAGGGAATATTTCTTAAAATAGTGATAAGTCAAGGAAACGTTAGTGAAAATTTTACTGTAAATTAGAAAAAGAAAAAAGAGAAGAGCAGGCAAAAAAAATCATCAAAACATCATGAAGGAAGCAGTACTTTCATATAACACATAACAGTTTTATATAACAGTATTTTCAATACAACTTGGGGTCAGTAAAAAAAATATGATTATACTTGGTACACCATAAATTAAGTAATTGATTTTCAAACTATTTTACTTTTTTTTATTTTAGTCATAGATTTCTTTTCGAATTATAGAGTTCTTTTTTTAAAGAAATTCTATTTAAAAAGAATGGTATAATACAATACAGAATATTATAAAAAAGAAAATAGATTTACTCAAATTACTCCATTTATCCCAAGATCATGGAAAAATTTACTTAACTCGCAACTCATTTTTTGATGCTTTCATATGTAACACTCAATCTCTTACCACATAAATATCAAGTACCATAAGAAAAGCAACATTCATTTTAAAAGTAATTTTCGTTTGAACTAGAAAGGGTTACTTATAAAAAGGCTTTATTCATAAAAGTTTAAAGTATTAAAAATCAACTTTCTTTATTAATTTTTTTAATAAAAAAATAGTTTATAATTAATTAAAATAAAACTTTATTTGTTCTATTACATTTTAATTTGTTAATGTAAGATTTGTCGTAGTGGATAACATGGATTACCTGTCGCCATAAAACATAATGTTCCTTTACATAATTCTATAATTTCAATTAAAAAAAGAACGAATTTTTGATTTTAGAGCTCAATTAGCATTTTTCCCCTTCATAGGAAAAAAATTAAACTTTCCACTCGCAAAGAATAAGAATACTTAAAAAAATGATGGCACAAATTTTTTTTTGCAAATTTTATTTTATAAAAATAGCATTAAATTTTAAAAAATAACATATTAAATATAAAATAGGTTTTATTTAGAGTATTATTGACAGTATTAAGTCATCTATGACTGAAAAGAGACATGAAAAGAGCTTTAGTTAGCAGAAATTAATTTTATTAATCATCAGTAAGTCATGCTATTTTATGGAAAGGGATTTCCATTTTCTTTTATACTGTTGTTTTGCCATAATATTTTAAAAGAAAATAATCTTTGATACTGTTGTTCTTATCTTGATTTTTAGTGATTTGATATGAAACTGACTGTTCTAATCTTTTCGAATTCTGAAGAAAATAAAGCCCTCTTTCTCCCTTTGCTGAGGAGGTATATGATGTGAAAGCTAGAAAAATAATTTCCCTGCCATCTATCGGAAGCTTTTGAAAACACATCTAAAATAATAAACAGCACCCTCTTTATATGGCATTTAAAAGATTTTTTTTAATTATTATTTCAAATATAAATATGATGCTACATGGAAAAATATTCTTGCTATGTAAATGAAAAGAAATATGTGGAGCATTTTGAAAGTATAATTTTGATTAATATAATAAAATAATAAGCAGCTCCCTCTCTATATGACATTTGAAAGATTTTATTTAAGTTTTTTTTGAACTATTTTAAATATAAATATGATGCTACATGAAAAAATATTTTTGCTATGTAAATGAAAAATAAATATGTTGAGCATTTTTAAAGTATAATTTTGATTTTCATTTATATTCTGTACTAAAATTTAAAATAAAATAATTTTATCAGTGAATCATTTTATTGTAAATTGTCCAATATTTTGAAATTCAATTAATAAAAATTTCAAATATTTTTGTATTGTTTAAAAACGAATTTTTAAAAACAGAATTTCTTTAGCAATTACTATTTTCAAATATTGCCCCAAAATTTTTTGAAAAAAATATTATTGAGTTTATTATACTAGAGTTTTGTTCTAAAAATTCAAAAAATTTAACCACTATTTATGCAAAACTCTTAAAACCCTTTTTGAATCCTGTTTTTAAAAAGTAAGTAATTAAACTGAGATTTTAAGTTAAAATAAACATTAAATATTGAACATCTAAATAGATTAAAACAATTTATATAAATTAAAAATGTCCTATTTTAACATTTATTATAACATAATACTTAAATTGTAATTAAAGTTTGCAAATTAATAAAATAAAAAAGTATATTTCATAAAAAATCGTTACTTTGAACTAAAAAAATGTATGATTAAAAGGAGGATTTCAGCAATTTAAAGTACTTTTTCTTTTTATCTATAAATATATTAATTATTTCTGAATGTCTTCATCATTTCTGAATTGCGTATTAATTTTACTTTTAAAGAAGGCTTAAAGAAAGGTAATTATATATATATGTATATAGTTATAAATAGTTATAGTAGCTCATTTCAGGCTTCTTCCTAAAATGCCGTAATACAAACAAGAACGGACCTTTAGCTTTTTCCTGCTATTATATGAAATTTTTTTAACTACATGTTTTTACCATCTATTATTAAAATAATAAATTTTTAGGAATCATGTAACATTAAAAATAAATATATATTTTATCTAATAAAAGAAAAGTCTTTATTTTAAAATATGTGCCTAATACAACAAATTAAATATTTTATAATAAGCAATTAAAATAGAAACATTTTTCAATAAATTTTAGAATTGTTCTAGTAATAAGTTATAATAATTTTATTTTTAAGGGAAATAGTATTAAATTTCATCAAAAATATTTACTTCAAAACTAAGAATATAAACGAATTTAAATATTATACTTCGAGAAATGCTTTTTAGAATAAAAAATTCGTATAAATATTTATTTAAAAATTTTAAAATATTTAATTTCAAATCGAATTACTTTTTAAAAATATTTAATAAGCAATTCCAGAATTCATATTTAGGTTATAGCAAATTAATAAAATACTAACTTTTTAATGTTTTATGTAAATTTTAAAGAATAACGAAAGTGCATTTTTTAAATCGTAATATGCTAAATATTTTATGAATTTTATTCGATCTTTTTTCAAATTTTCGAGTTAATAGAAATTTTTTATACCAACTCAACACTTTCTCATTATTAATCAATCTATTCATTGTTACTTGAAATTAGTAATGGCATACAATGAAGGTCTTGTAACCAATTAATAGTAGAAGGCCAAATGACACTTTTAGTTTTCGGGCCTGTATAAGTAACGAATTATGTCGCCGCCTCTTCATGCTAAAAGATAGGAGAAAAGGAAAATCGATAAAATATGCTTTATATTTTATTCTTCGCTTATTTTTTTATTTTCTTTCTTCGTCTTTTCGAGTTAATTGACCAATTTTTTTACCAACACTACGCTTATTCATTATTAATAAAATAATTCATTGTAACCTTACAATTAATTTATGGTATACATATGAAGGTCCTGTAACCAATTAAGTGCAAACGGCCAAACAGCACTTTTATTTTCCGGGCCTATATAAGTGACGAGTTATACCGCCGCGTCCGATAATGCCTCAAAACCAATGGTAACGGACCCCATGCCTTTTGCCGTTAACATTCCAAAAATGCCAGCTTACGTTTGCCGTGAGGTGTGTGCTTACAAGGATTATTTATTTTCTTAATCTTATGATAATTTTTACATAATTAAATTAACTTAAATGATATTATATTTGTTTGATATTAAAGCATGGATTTGCTTAGAGTATTTAAAAAATGTGGACAAAATATTGGTTTATTAGAATAGTAGCATATAATAAGTTGTTGAAGATCCTGCTATGTTTTTTTAACCACTTTTGTAATAACTTTTTTTTAAAAATTCAGTAATAAAAAAATTAAATGTTAATTTAGTCTAAAGTGAATTTTTTTTCCACAAATACAAAATTATTTTTAAGCTAAATAAAGTCATTTCATGGATTATATTTAGCTAAAAACAAATAATGAGCTGAAATATCCGCAACTTTCATATTAATTTTTTCAAGGATTATGGCTTTTAAAGTTACTGAGATTTTTGTAAAATAAAATGTTTTAAATAAGTTATAAGTTAGTGGTAGAAAACAATTGCATTGTAACTTACAGTAAGGCGAATTTTTTGTAATAAGTTTAACTAAGTTCCTTTGAAAAGTGGTTCAACTAATTAAACTTCTTTTCTGCTACCAAGTTTTATTGTTCTTATTTATTGAATATTGAAAACTGATTTAGAAATCGGTGGTAAAAATAGAAAATCATCTCAAGAAAGATAAATAATTTACATTCATATTAGTGCAATTTTCAATTTATTTAAAATTTGCATTATCATTCAAAACTTTACATAAAAATGAAAAACATTCTTATATTATAAAAGTCAATTTTTCTACTTATGCATTACATTTGGATGGTTTGTTCAGTGTCTAAAATAATGTCAAAACATACCTAAATTATTTTAAAAGGCTTAAATTGTATGAAGCAGTGTAACATGAATGCATAAATTAGATATTAAAGATCTAATACTTTTATTTATTCAAACTGTATTCTTGTTTTAATCATTTCTAATTATCCAATTTTTTTATGTTTCATTTACTTTATATGAATGATGCTTGATGAAAATTTATAAGAAACAATATTTTTTTTAATTATTTTTTTTGATTGAAATGCAAAGTTAATGTGTAAAGTGTAAGTTAAAAACATTTTTAAATAAACTTCATAGCTTACTATAAAGATTGTATCAATGCTGAGAACAAGTTTATGTATATTATAAATAATTTAGTATGTTAATTTTATTGTAATATTATATGTGTTTTATGAAAATAATATACTAAAAAACTAAAAATTACTTTCTACCTAAGGCCAGACGGTATTGGAACTGTGACTGTTGAAAAGTGATATTTTTGCCAATATTGAGGTACAATTACGAATACTTCTTGAAAATCGAATTACTCATTTTAGGTAAATATATTACTCTTTTCTTTCTAATTTACTCTAAATTAGCTTATTCAGGGTAGCCACCCACCTGGAAAACCTGGAATTATCAGGGAATTTTTTTATACTGGAAAAAACCTGGAAATATCAGGGAAATTTGGATAAAAGCCTGGAAAAATCAGGGAATTTTAAAGAAAAGCTGGAATATTTTTTTATTTGATAATTTTTTTAATTTCGCTAATTTAAATTATTTACTAATTTTTTTAATTTAAATTATTTCATCCATTATACCCACTTTTTTAAACAGAAATGTATCACCAAACAGTTGAAATATCATCAACTTAGAAATACTTTGCTTACATCAAAATTTGCTCCATTACAGCTCTGTTAAACTAGAATGTAACATAAAATGCTCCCACAGTTGCTAAACGAATGTAGAAATCTTTGATCGCTGTGGGACTGTGCAATTTAGGAAAGATTCTGGTGGAGGTGGAAAAAGGGATTATGATATTAGCTTCTGTTTTTAAATTCTGTCCTTGGGCTGAATCCATTTATGGCTCAAGTTTGTTCCGATGCTTTGGAAGTAATTTTATTTTCTATTTTGACAAAATGTTTTTGTATTTTTAACTTTATAAAATTCTCCAAAAATTAGTTGGTTATAATTGAATAATAATAGATTTTATAAAGAACCAACTATATATTAATATTTAATTTTACTCTTTTGTTAGCCAATATATGATTTTTGAGTCAAAATTTTGTACCAAAACATTAAAAAATAAATAAAAAATCTTGCCAAAAAAAGTTTTTTTTTCAAGATATGTTAAAAAAAATAGCATTTTGAATAAAATATTTTATAATATAGACACTTTTCTTGTACACATCCTATATTTTATAAGAAAAAAGAAACAAAAACCTGGAAATTTTATGATTTTTATCTGGATAACCTGGAAAAATCAGGGAAATTTGAAGTCTAATTTGAGTGGCCACCCTGTTATTATTTAAAATCCACTCGCAAATTTGTTCTCATAAGTTTTGGTTATCCTCTTACAGGTTGTCTCTAATGTACCCGAGTTCCCTTTTTTTTTTTTTCTTCGCTCTGGACTTAGTTAATAGCAACCTTTTATCAGTTTATCTGAAGCAGATAATATTGTTTACATTTGATGCAGTATGGCCAATTTTTGAAGCTCTACTCTTAACTCAACTTTTTTTTAAAAAAATTTAAAATATTGTTTAAATCTATTTATTTCGTAGTTTAGTGTGTGTAATTAAATGCTAAAGTTTTAATTTATGCCTCTAATATTCATTTTAATGTTCCTTTAATTTTTCTTTCAATGCGACTTGAAATAAACTACCTTTCTTCTTTTTCATTTCTTAATTTTAGTTGATAAATATTCATCATTTCAGGACATTACCATTTAATTTTTAAGAGTTTTTTAATATTATTTTGCTTACTTAAAGTTATTTAAAAAATTAATCTTAAATAATCTTTCAAAAAATGAAAGAAAAAACATCATTCATAGAGCGAATTATCTTTTAAGCTTCTGTGATTTCAGAATTTTTTATTTTATCAATTTAAAATTCCAGCTGAAGCAAGCCAGTCATTGGCAAATTGTTTTTATTCTGAAATGAGAACAGAAAAATCAGAAGTATTTATTTCATTTCGGATAAACAATAAAAGTATCTATAGAATATAATTCTGCAGAAAAAAAGAAAAAAATTATTTGCATTTCTGTATTTTTCAGCTATTTTATTGCTTTAACTCTTTCATTACTCTGTTTTTTTAAATTTAAAATCTATAAATACGAAGATGCAAAGTATAACAGTTTTGATTTTATTTATCATTTCAATTAATGTTATTATAATGCTTTTTTAAATTTATTGTTTTTTTTTTTTTTTTTTTTTTTTTTTTTCAGAGAAAATAGTAATTTTCTTAAGTCATGAAAAATTCTTGGAATTTGTCACGGAAAGCCATGAATTCAAAATCTAAAATGTCGCAAATACCCTGTGTAAATAAAAAAAATTTGTAAGTGTTTTAATTTAAAATTATATTGTCTGTTTCTATTCTTTTAAAACAGGTTTACTGGATAAAAATATTATGACTTCTATTGTTTTTTTTTGTTTTTTTTTTTTTTAATTCAGTTTACTCTACTGTTTATTATGAATAATCTTAAATAGATGAATTATTGTATATCCTGTGATTAAAGTCAACCCAATTTTTGATTACAACATATCAAATTTCTGGTATGTCGGGTGTATAAGTCAACCATATGTAAACCAAATAGGAAAATTTTTAAAATTAAAATATAAATAAATAAAATTTTTAAATTTCTCTGAATATGATACATTTACCCTTAAGTAAAGATGATGTCTGAGACCATCTCCAAAATATAAATTCAATTGTTATTGTAAAGTCTTTTTAAAAGTGTGGAAATACAAATTTTTTGCATGGGGATTAAAATTATTTTCTGTAAGACTCAGCAGATGAAGTTTTAAATGTGAGATCCGAATAAAGACACTGTTAATTGTACTGAATCTGACAGATGATCTGAAATCTTTAAATTTGTAGCTTTATGGTATGTCTTAAAAGTTTCCATTGTGTTATATTTTTTAAAATGTATAACTTTTCTTAATCTCAATTTTTCAGAACGTATTTTAAGGAATTGTTTTTAAAAAAACCAATATTTGTAAGGAAAATATGAGAGATAATTCAGAATTAATTCTATATAACATAGTAAAAATAGTTTTTGAAGGGAGTAAATTGATACTGAGTTATTCATACATATCTTTAGTTTATAATGCATGAATATATCACATTCAACGAATGCCCAACTTTACTATAATTGGTTCACCAAGAGTTGTCACTTGGCTCCACCTACTCGGGCGCAGAGTTAATTTTAGCGCAGGATAGGAGAAACATTTTCGCTGTTAAAAAGGAGATAACCCTTAATGTGCGCCAAACGCAAACAGTGAATTCTTTTTCACTTGCTTACTTCTCTTTATCATCTACTATTATACCTTTCATTACTCAGGCTAATTGAAAAACTGCTGTTTTCCCAGCAAAATGTCTCAAAAGGGACTATCTTTTCACTCAAAAGCGAGAAATATCATCAAATTTATGAAATATTTAATGTTAAATACACATAAAGATTGCAAAATAAATATTTTTGTCATAACATTACCAAATAGCAACCTTCTTCAGGTTTGTTAACATCCTTTTCCCAAAAAATAGCAAAATAGTATCGTTGGAAAACCGCGTGATGGAGGCGGAGCCAAGTGTCAACTCCTGTTGAATGAACTGTACCAATGTATAAGTCGAACCTCCTGATTTTTGGAATTTGAAAAGTTTACTTATGCACCAGGACATGCAATAGTAATGAATAGTTCTTTCCATTGAAATATTTTATTTTTAAAAAGTGAGTTTTGTCAGTTTAAATTTAGAAATATTAGTGTGTTTACTGTATATTTTCATATCAAAAGGGCAAAAATGTGTTTATGCATGTATCAGGTCTACTTTGATTTCATCAAGATAGGACTTTTTTTTTTCAGTGCTGTTGCTGAAATTTCTTTATTTTATTTTAATGTGTTTTTTGGTGAAAAATACTGAGGTTTGGTAAAATGCTTCACAAGTATTTTTCTTAAAGCAAAAATATGCAAATTTTTTTAAAAAAAAATATTGCTGACTTATATATTTAACAATCATTCTAATTTTTGAAGCTAACTAAGCCTGTGATAATATTCAAAGAAAACTTTTTTAGAATTAAATAAACCTCTCTTACTTTAAATGTATTTTTTTATAAATTATATATATAAAAAAAACTTTCTCTTAAAATTAATAACTTTTCGCCTTTAAAAATAAAGGAATAATACATAAAAAAAATTTCAATCAAATTCATCTAGGCTTTATTCATTTTGTTTGCTTTTTTCAAAAATGTCCTTTTTTCTTGTTATAGCAAAATTAGGATATAATTGTGAAGAATAAAGATGTTTCTATTCTAGTTAAAGCAAAATTAAATTTGCAGAATTCAGAAATTTATTTAAACCAAAATGAAAGGAAAGAATAAAAAAGTGTGACAACATGCTTTAAAACTTGAGAAAGTATTCCTTTCGGCCTATCTCTCTTTCTCAAAATAGAATTGTCATTGTTTGGTGGTTTTTGCAGAAACCAAGCAGTTTATGTCATGTCCTGCACTATGGGGATTTGAAGATTGCTAATTAGCTAAAAAACTATAAAATAAGAAGTATAAAATAAAATATTTTGAAAAGTATAGGATTCATCCAAAAATTTTAAGTTCATCATCACTTAATATAATCTTATAGTGCTTTTTATCTTTCTTTTAAGGGATAATTATTACTTTAAACAACTTGCTAATTTTTAAACTATGTGCTGAATATAAATTTTCAACCTTCAGTCATTTCTGATCTACATGTATATTTTCTTTATAATTTGTGTTAGCGCAATTCTTTCTTTCCTCTTTTCTTTTGTTCCTTTACTTTTTGTGCTATATTTGACTTTGTGTAGAAATTGAAGCTGCAAAACAACAACATCAACACCTCCTGAAGAACAAGTAAACTTTAGAGTTTGCTAATTGAGCTTTAAATTTACATTTTTCCTGTTATTCCTTTTTGTTTTGTATTTATGCAACTGCATGTAATTTTCATTTAAAATATGTAATGTGCATAGGAATTTTTTTCTAATAATAATTTGACACATATTATGCTTATGTAGTTCTAGTCTTTTTTAACATTACAGCTAAAATGAGTCTGTTAGTTGCTTTTTATCTTTATAACAATAAAACCTGTTAAACGAGTTTTTCATGGGAAAGGAACAGCTTTTAAATGAGTAGACCAAAGTTATAATATCTTACCCATATTGCGTTAATAAAATTTAATGTACATATTACAGACTTAAACATCCATGAAGGAAATATGTACTTAAGTGTCTCTTCTAAAGGAAATCAAGTAGAATTTATTGTTTCTTCTTTTCCTAAGCAATATATTGTGGAAAACTGTCCAATTTTTTAATATCTTTCTAAACCTTTTATAACATCAAATGAACTAAGAATTTCTGTAACATTTCCTTTCTACTTATTTCTTCACGTTCTGCTCATACGATACCCCCGCTTACTTGACGAACTATTCTGATGGCTTATTCTCTCTACACTTTTCATAACACATGTTTTCCTGAATTAAGTGTGAAGGTCAATGAAAAAAGTGACCACACACTTAAGACCACCTAAAACTTTTTCTCCCAGAATCCTTAGATTTTTGCCATGCTGAATTTCATTTCTAGAAACTTAAGTCTATTTTCTTTGATTGATTTTCCTTGCTTTGAAAAGAAAATTGCAATCTTCTTAACAGTTGAAAACAAAAGTTTTTGAAAGTATTAATTTAGCATTGTGGAAATAGAAGTCTAAATGGTAATGTAAAGCTTTTTAAAAGAGAACTTCTTTAACAGATTTCAATTTATGTATATAGATATGTATAGGGCACAAAATTAGTGGTGACTTAAATATGACTTGGACCACTATAAAATAAATAGTTAGTGTTTTTAAACTAGCAATCAATGTTAATTGTTTTGGTATTATTTCTGTTGTTTTAGTTATTAGTCCTTTGGACTAGTGACTAAATCTTCTTAATTTTTACACCTATATACATTAATGTTCTAATAACATGAATTTGTTGTTCACTTTTTTGATTCAATCAGGAAAATATTTTCTGTACATATTTTTGTGATTAATTAAGAGGACATCAATATTTTAACTAAATATCACAGATTTTGTTATTCCGTAAATAATAATGCTTTTGAACTTCTTTTTTCTCTTTCTCATTTCTTCAGATAAAACAGATTTCTTGAATAGAAGTTAACTTAGTAATTTTTTTTGTAGTTTTCTTACATTTTTTTATCTTTGCCAGACATTATTTGCAATACTGAATCAGCACTTATTTTGAGTTTGTTATGTCATTTACCTTTGGTAATATAAAGCCATTTAAGGCTCCCTTATCGTCAAACTCTACAGTCAATTAAATGTTCTTTTTTTTTTGTTGCTTTTTTTTTAATTTTTTGAATATTTTTTTTAAATTTTAAAATGTTGCAGTATTTTTTTTAACCAATTAACTGCTGACACCCCCTTTACTTTCATGCAAGGAATGCAGGTTTTCTCATATGTTACTTAATGTAAATATAAAGAGAATCAGTTGAAGGATTAGTAGTATAGCAGCTAATCAGTTTCAGAATTAAATCATATTTAACATCTGATTTAATATAAAACCCCTTAATGTCATTTAACAGGGAGTTTGAAATGGCTCAAAAATTTGAAGGGTTGATTTTTTACAAAGAGGAGTGTAGTTTTCTAATAATTGGCCTGAATTCTTACTTTTAACTTGCCTTTTTTATCTTACTTTACTCTCTGAAAACACCACAGTGTAAAAGTGGGTACCATGAAAATTTATGCTAAATGAATGTCTTCATTTTTTTAATTTTTTTTTTAATTCTGTGGATCAGTGAGAGAGGAGAAAAAAGGATCTTTTACTTAATTGTTATATTTGAAACTGGGTCCCGATATGTAAGTTCGACTACTTATATTAAGTCTGATGGTTCCTGTCATTTAGGTTTTTTAAGAAGTCGAACAAAGTTTATGACAGATTTTTTTCCATGGTAATAACGACTCAAATGTTAATTCGATTTATTGAGGAACATTCTTTTGTTTCTGACAAGTATGCAAGCTTAGCATTCTTTGATGAATGTACAGAGAAAATAGACTCCTTTGCTAGTGACGTGAAGTTTTTAGAAATTGACAAATCTCAGGTGAGCGATAGAACTGTGTTTGTCGCACCTCCTGAGCCTATTGGCCAACCTCCTGGCCTAGAGTACAGGTACAAACAATTTGGTACTCTGAAACCTCAACTGTTTCATAAAAATCCAATGAAATCTGTCCTAAAGCTAATTGCTCAAGCTAGCAATGGCACGGCGATGCACACAAGAAATCAGAAGTGCAGAAATTCTCTTTCTCCTACATTACATAAAGTGTAGAAAAAGTGAGTTCAGACAAACATAGAGTAAGCCTTAAATATTCAATTACTGAGCAGAAAAATTTGAAATATACAATTAAAATTAGTTACGAGATGATAACTTAAGATTATACAACGGAGCAGTTTTCTTCTAATAATTTGTTTGCATTGTAATATTTTGAGCATTCGGTATGGCATCCTCATAATGAAATGCAAACTTTAGGTTTGCTTGAACTTTTTATTCGCTTAAATTTTAAATAATTACTGAAGGAGAAAAATAATTTGCAATGAACATTTTCTTCAGCAGTATGGAATCCTCATAATGAAATATTACATTTAAATAAAAATAATTTGGCTCAAATTTGTTTTTCTTCATATTTTCTATTTTTAATGTTCAAAAGCAGAAGAATCAAGGAGTTTGTAACAATATTTGAAAATGGTTAACTGAAGGATCGTCCAGAAATAACTTTGTTAAAAAAATAATAATTAGTGTTAGTTTACATTCAAAATTATTAAAACATTTCTTTAATTAAGAACAGTTTGTTTTGATTAAGAAGTATTAAACCAAAGTACAATTTTTAATAGTTAAAAAGGTTTTCCACAGTCTTTAAAAGTACTTAGTTTTGGTTCAAGGTTTTTAAAAGTCCTTAATTTTTAGTATCCTTAAGTTAAAAGGAATAATTTTTCAGTCTTGTCAAAATATTTAAAACAAAATATCGTTTTTGTATCACCTAAAATGAGACCGTGTATCGAGGTTTGAGCATACATGAAGGGACGTGCAAGAGAGGGCGAGGGGAAGAAATCATGTCCTTCCTTCATTAATATATTGACTCTTTCATTAATATTTTCTTCCTTTTGTTTAGAATGTTACCCCATGAAATGAGTGGAGCATTCTAAAAGTAAAGAATGGTATTGGTCAAGGGTGGTAGTTTTAAGGTATTTAAGTAGAAGACCCACACTGACCTTCGAAATCGACAGAGTTCCAGAAATTCAGTTCTATTGGTAGTGCTTATGTTTATAGAAATAGAAGTAAAGCCCTAAGAAAAGAAGTAACAAAAAAAAATTAAATTCAAATCCATAAGGAAAACTAAGCATATTGTTACATCTTTTTATGCAGATTTGTTGGAGAAATCACTTTTTAACACTCTTGACTCCATCGTAAAGCTGTGTTACAATCTTTTTTTTTCTTACTTTTACAGTCAATTTAATTAATTTTCTCTTGGTTTTTAAAATTTCGATATAATTACGATGCACAACATTAGAGTCATATAATTGCAATGCACAACATTGGATAATTACTTTTTGACCCGCTCAATTTACATAAAATCCATGTGGCGTTTCGATAAGGCTTTTTTGGCAGTTATTGCTGTTGATTGATTTTTGAAAATTCTGATAATATTATAATACAGGATATTCAAATCTCAAGCCTAAGTATTCACTTTTTGATACATTAATCTATCGTTTTCTCAATAAATTTTTCCACTGATATCATTATTGATTTCCGTATATATTTTCTAAAATCATGATATTTTTAATACCATATTATTTATTACAATGCCTGAATCTCAAAACGTAAATTTAATTAGCCCCTTTTTGATGCATCCATATTCACGATATTATCTATCTTCTTTCAGTTATTGCCACGATCTCACATTTTTTAATTTTTTTATGTTCTAACGGCTTGTAAAGTGTATAAAAAAAGGAATGTGTAAATTTTTTCAATGTATATAATCTTTTATGTGTTGATGAGAAAAATTTATTAGCATCTGCAGTTTATTTTTCGTCTTTATTTTTACAAAGCAAACAAGCAAATGGGAGAAATCTATGAGAGACTCCTTTATAAAACATCTCTAAATCAGTTTCTAATAAAAATTATAAAATCTCTCAATTCATAAAATTGCGAGAATCTTGCTAGCAAAAAAAAATAAGGAATTTGTTTTCAGTTTCTTGATTACCTGTGCAGGGATTTATTCCATATTTTTAATATCATTGTATAAAATTCAAGTTTTTGACGAATATATTAATTTTGGAGTTTAAAACTTTATTCTTTTACTGATAAAAACGTTTATCAGAAAGATGACTTCAGTAGTGACTATTAACCACTTTTGAAATGGAGTGACTACTTTTAGGAGACAAGCTTTGTTGGAGAACTTAGATAACACCTGTGTTTAAAATTATTTTGAACAAAAAATTGACTTATTTTAGCATGAGAAATTATTTTATATGAGCCAGTTTCATACAAAACATTTTTTACTCATTTGTTCTTTTTCCCATTCTTTAATTTTTTTATGTCTTTCTTGACAGCAAATATTCAATTTGAAAAATCTATAAAATATTAGCGATTTTTTTTAAGCATTTACTTGTCTTTTATTTCCTCTAAGAAATAGAAGTACAGAGCACATATGTTTCCTCTCGTTGAAATAACATCAAATATTCTCTTAGTTTTCCATGAGTGTATATCAAGCCAAAGTGATAAATTAGCTACCATTCTTAATGGCTAGTTGAAATATTAGTCATTATATATAATGACTAGATTATAAAAAGAAAATTTGCTGCTCTGGAGCAGTGTTCCCCAACCTTTTTATCACCGCGGACCTGTCAACATTTGATAATTTTACCATGGCCCACAGGGGGGGGGGGAGGGGCGTTGATTGTTTATATTTTAGATCATTTTTAATTACATATATTAATTTTAATATATAATATTTTAATTACATATATTAATTTACATCATATTAATTTTAATTTAATTGTATTTAAACATGTCTTCAAAACAAAATACAGTTACACTAAAAAATAAATCTAAAGTGATTTAGCATTTTAACTTACTAGAACGTTTAATCAATGAGAACCCTAAGTTTGTTTCTTTGCAATGAGACGGTTCCATCTGGAGGTAATCGGAGACAATGATACATTACAAAAATTTATGTCACTACCTTCGCGGCCCCTTTTTTTTAAATAAATAAAATTTTAATGGAACACAGATATTTTTAATTTGGGGTATAAATTCAGTTTCAATGAAATGGTCGGCGCAGTACCATTTGATCCACGGACCGGTACCGTTCCGCAAACTGGGGGTCGGGGAACACTGCTCTAGAGTATCAAAGGAAATTTTTATTAACGCTTCACTTTAGGAGAATTTTCTTTGCATCCATTGACAGACAGGCAAACCTTTGTACCAATCTGATACGATAAATTAGTTGCATTTAAGCCTTAATTCTTTACTGAACTAACGTTAAAAGTGGTTGTTGAGAATCGCTGCAATTTACTTCATTTTCTATTGCACTACTCGCTATACAAACTATGGAAAAAAGTAGGGACTACAGTAGTTTTGCTACTTGTAAAGTGGTTTAGTATAGGTGTAAAAATTTGAATTTTAGCTTATTTACGTTCAACTGTATATAGTCTTTAATTTTTTAAACTTATTATTTCTTATATTGTTAAAGTATTAAAGAAAAATTAAAGTATCCTTATTTCTTTACTAAACTTACGTTAAAAGTAGTTGTCAGGAATCACTACAATTTAATTTTTTTGTATTGCACTACTCACTGTACAAACTACGAAAAAAAAAGTTGGGACTATGGTAGTTTTGCTACTTGTAAAATATTTTAGTATAGGTGCAAAAATTTGAATTTTAGCTAATTTACATTCAACTGTATAGAGTTGTTTTTTTTCCTTTATTTTTTTTTAAACTTATAGTATAGATACAAAAATTTGAATTTAAGCTGATTATCATTCAACGGTATATAGTCTTTATTTGTTTTAAACTTATTATTCTTTAAGTTAAAGTGTGAATTATTTTTAAATTTATTATATGCAAATTTGTAATTTTATTTAATATTTAAAATGTGTTGTAGGGTAAACTAACCAGTGAAGGAACACTTAAGCTTCGCTTGCCTTTTAAAAAATCATATTAATTTCAAAATTCGTAATTTTAGTTAAATGACAGTATTTTAACATATTTGTTACTAATTGCAAATTATGTAAAAAAATTTTAGAGAACTTACATAATATTGTTTTAAAGTTTTGGTGGTTCAAATAACAAGTAGTAAGAAGACCAAGTGAGGGAACAGCTCTTACCAGTGAAGGAACACAAAATTGCCCAGTAAAGGAACACTTAATTTTGGTTATTTTTTAATGCTCCTTATGAATTTATTAGCCTTACAAATATATAAAAACAAGACTATTTGTGAAATTATAACATACAAGTACTTGTAAAATTCTAACTTTTTTCTGTAATCATGAACTAGAAATTAAAGTGATGTTAAATACAAAATAAATATAAAAAAAATCATTCTTATAATTTGACAGTCAAATCTAAATCATTGTGTCATCCGACGCTGCTTATTATCATTATTATTTTATCACCTTTTTGTTTACTCTTTTTCCTCTTATTTCTTGAAGCTTTTTTTCTTTTTTAAGTATTTTTTCCTCCATATTCTCTTGTTTTAACTTTTTTTAGATCTTTCAGCCTCTTGAAATTTTTGCCATTTCTCTGAAGTTAGTGCAAAAGGTAATTTATTCGTTTTTCTTCTTATTTGACCTTTCTTTTTATCATCAATATTTGGCCAATGTAAATGGTTCTTCCAAACTTCTTCTGATTTTTCAGCAACATTTCTAGAATGCCTTTTTCGAAAATAGACGGGGAAAAGGTGTCTTGAAGTTTAAGGAAAATCCATCACTTGTTGACTTATATCTAGAGGATCTTTAGAAGTACTGATTTTACTTATAGAATCATTTCTTTTTTCAACTAAGAAAGGATCAGCATGAGGACTCATTTCAAATTCGATATCTATGCATTCATTATCAATACTAGCTTCAGTTCCTAAGTTTGACTTAACCAAGTGGTCTTTTTTTAATGCGTACTTCTTCCATATTGAAAAAAGTACAGGCTCTTGGACATTTTCGATATTAGACTCTTCAGTCAACACTGCGTTAAAAATTTTCAAATATATCTTGAGGGATTTCCCTCTCAAGCTTCTGAAGAAATTGAGTATCGTTTCTGTTTAACTCTGTTTTTTGTTGAGGAGCTTGCTTCTAAATTCTTACATAGTAAAGTAGTTTTTATAAATTATATAATCACGTTGCTATCCTATAATGATAGCTTATTAGGAGTTCTTGGCGCAAAAGCCAGCGAAAAAATATTCTATTCAAATTTTTATGATTTTATTTAATTAGTTTTCGATTTATAAACATAGTTTATTAAGTTGCTTAACATTTGATGTAACTACACACCCCATTAATAAATATAAATTATAATTTTTCATAAACTAAGCTATTAAATTAGCATTTTGAACTGAAATTATTTCAGGAATTATTCATACAATTTTTAACAAAATTTCGGTTGTCCTCTATATAGCAGAATTACTTATCCTAGACTCATGTAAAATCATATTTCACACATTACTGTTCATTCACTGGAAGTATTCCCAGTGAAGGAGCATGCCTGTTTCTTCACTGGTTAGAAGTTGTTTTTTGTCTTTTAAACAGAATTTTGATGTATAATATGATTAAAAGTACAAGAAAACTAAAAAATTTCTTTTATTTTCATTAACTGGGAAAAAACCCAGTAAAGGAACACTTGTTCCTTCACTGGTTTTTCATCTTTTGGTGATCCAGTGAATAAACACCCCCTGATCTCAGTACTTGATTATGCTATAGTGCTTTTAAAAAAATAAAGTGTAACTTCGATAACTATATTTTGAATTCTCTTTTTCACAGTGAGAAAAATAAGACTATTACATGCAATTAATTCCACTTCAGACATATAAATACAAACACTGACCTTATAATTTTTTCAACGAAACAAGGTGTTGCAGAGATAATAACAAATTAAAATTTTTTTCCAGAGAAGTCTATTTGACCAGGTAATCCAAAACATTGCTAGATGACTTCCTATTGTTTGGCAGTAAGCTACTGTTACCAATCAGTCTAAAGAAAAACTTTCAAATTCTTATTTTTAATCAATATATATGAAATGTTCATTCACTGGGTAGTGTTCCTTCACTGGTTGGTTTACCCTATATTGATTATGTATGTATATTGACTGTGTACAATTACGTATGAAATGTATTGAATATTGCTTTTGTATATTGATCATGTTGTTACTCATTAGGGTTCAAACTTTTTAATATTTACTTCTTTTTTTAGATTGCTAGAAAACATTCTGAAACTCTTACGATGTGGGCTAAGTAATTATTTGCTTAATGCAATTTAAATATTCTTAAATTTATTCACTAATGACGAAGTGTATTAACTATTGTTTTCTTTATCAATTATTATCTATGCGTATAATATATTGACAATACAGAGAGATCGCTGATCTTAATATGTAATTTTTGAATCCTTGTCAGAAGTGAGAAAAAAAATTGCAATTTAAGGCAATAAAATTAATATTCAAATTTTTAATGGCAACAACAAAAAAAATTTAAATTATTTAAACTACATAAAAAGGAAAAAATTCTATTGAAATTATCTAATCATTGACAGGTAAAGATATATTAAAAATATATAACCTGTTTGATTATCAAAGAAAAATCAGAGAAAGTGAAACAAAAATATCAGAATGTTTTTGCCCCATAATTTTAAATCCAATTGTCTTAAATGGTGATCATCATATCCTGATATCCTTTTTGTTTCTTCTTTTAAATATTAATTGACGACACCCTAATATGCATCATTCTTTTTAAAATCATTTTTGACAAAGATTTTAATAATGTATATTCAGGGTGGTAATAACTGAGTATCCTACTTATTATTTAGTTTATATTAGTAAAACTACTATAAAAATACAATTATTGAGTTTTCATTATTTACTATGAAAGTTATCAAAAGTGATACTGCAGTAGCTTCTAAAACTTTAAACCAAATAAACTTTATTTCAGAATTGTTATCCAGTTCAACATTTTAATAATTTTGAATGGCACAATATCGAAATGTGTATCTACTGTTCTCCCTAAGCCTAGCGGCCTGCCCGCCCTGTATCCTATAAATGCCCTCTTTTTGTAAAAGTAAGCTGCCATCCTTTAAAACACTGCCTTTTTATTCATATTCCATTTTTGAAAAGAATTATTTCACTGTTTAAATAGTAGTTACACACTGGTAAAATTATTTGTTTATAGGTTTAATTTTGATTTCTATTTCAAATATTTGCTTGTTAAGATTATTTTCAACTTGCTAAATTTTTAAAGGTATCTTCTTTTCGGGCTTGGTTTATTAATAAATTTTTGAAGTAGTTTTAAAATTATTTTTTTTTAATAAATACGTTTTAATACTCGCACATTTAAATGTTTATTTCCTCATAATTTCAGTTGACGTTATAGAAAAAAGCTTTTGAGTTGTTTATCAATTTTTAGTGTGCTTTTTTTAAAAAAAATTTATGCTCAGAGATTGTCTCTTAGCCTCTTGCGCAGAGAATGCCTTTAATTATTTTTGCAAACTACAAATTTTGATAATGAGAGAAAATTATATTTTGAAATCTACACATAAAATAGTATAAGCAGGATTGTAGAGGATCAGATTCAGTTATTACATAATATTACTCATTTTGATAAATTTTTACGTTGCTAAGTGATGCCAGGGAGAATTCTGGTGTATTCTATCAAAAAGGATAGCGTATAATATTTTTGTGCAACATATGAAGTGATAAATAGTAATATTAATAATATAGTCTTTAATAATAGTCTTAGTAATATTCTTAATAGTCTTAGTAATATAATAATAGTCTTAGTAATATTAATAATAGTTTTTAATTAAATTAGTAATAGTCTTTTGTGTTTATATAGGTGCCTGGTGAATTATTGCTTTACTTTATGGTTTATTCATTTATAAGAAACTCACCATTCAAAAGCAGTGCACTTAGGCTTTCATTTGACGTTCTGGCTCAAATTCAAAAATATAAAATTTGCTAACCAGATTAGGTATTTTTATGGCTTTTAGAATTATTTCAATTTATCATAATTATTTATTAGATTTCATTTTTTCTCTCCCATATTTAATCATGTTCTTTAACTATATTGTTGTTTGTGTGTACTTATTAATGATAACAGTTTAAAACAAAAGAAAAACAGCAAAAAAAATTTAAAACCATCAAATCAATTTTAAAAGAAATCATTTTTTATTTGTATCTGATATGCTGTGTTGTACATTTTGTCACTTGTTTGGAACCCTGAGGAGCAATTTAAATCAGTCAAATAATGCTTCATAAATGCTCATTAAAAGGGACAATGTATTTATTATCACTTACTTATCATAAATTACGTAATCTGTAATAATTTTTTTCTGTGCAAATGATTTATTACTAGTACAGGGTTCCCATAGTCCTTATAAGTCCTTAACTGCTTAATTTTTATTTTGGAAAATAAGGGCCCTTAAAAGTATTTAATTTTGGTACAAGGTTTTTAAAAGTCTTTAATTTTTTAGCATCACTATAGTTGATAGAACAATTTTTCAATTCAATTTTTTAAAGCAAAATGTCTTTTATCACTCAGAGTTAGACCCTGCATCGAGGGTAAAACATTTTGGAGAGATAAAAATTTATGTGTGTAGGGGGGAGCTATAGGTAAGAGGAAGAAGTATGTCCAGTTATTAATATATTGGTTCTTTCATTAATGTATTCTGCCTTTTGCCCAGAATGATACTCTATGAGGAGAGTGAAGCATTCTAAAAGAAAAGAATAGTGTAAACAAGGGTAATACTTCACATGGGAAGATAGTGCTTTTTTTTTGGGGGGGGCAGCAGTTTTAAGGTACCTAAGTAGAAGACACACTAACCTTCAAAATTGACAGAATTCAAGAAATTCAGTTCTACTGGTAACACATCTGCTTATAAGGCTTAAGTAAAACTCTAAGAGAAGAAGTATCAGAAAAATTTTTGAACTAGAATCCATAACTAAAACTATTTTCTAAAATCTTGAAGAATTAAATAAATTGTTATAATAATTCAATGTGTAATAAGTAAGCGTAAATTTATAGAAAGCATAATGTTTTTTTTTTTTTTTAGAATTGTCTTATTTACGTTAAATTAGGAATGTTTTACTTAAACTTAAGGTAAACTTAATTGCATTCATGCATATGTCACAAATAAAATTGGCCATTCACCATAGAGCACATGCATTTGATATTTCAGATTTTTGGCAGAATCTTCGAATTTCTAAACTTTAGACCTTACTACTCTGTTATTATTTTATTCTCTTTAATCATAATTTATTTTCGAAAGTTAACAGTTTGTTTGACTGTCTAAGTACAAAGTAAAAAGACATTAAATAAGTATGCAAATAATTTAAATGTTTTCTTTTGTGCAAATTATTAAACAAATATCGTTTTTTTAATGATTTTAGTTGCTAGGTCATTTAAGATTTTTTTGTTTTTTTTTTGTTTTCTTCTCTTATGCCTGAGATAAATGTACGTGGATTTGCTATTATTTCTCATCGTTATTTACTGTTCTTTTGATGCAATCTAAAATATTAAATATATAACCCATTCTTCCAAATTTGAGCAATTCTGTTACTTTGCATAAATTGATACTGCAACATTAAATCTATATAATTTAGAATTCTTAATTGCACTACATTTTAGAGGATAATATGAACTAAGGAAAAATCCCAAGCAAATGATTATATAAATAATCATATTTTTACTATCAGCTATTTGTACTACTTGCCTAAAATTGGGAAGATGAAAAAAACAAAGTTTTAATTTAGTCTTTTATCTCAAAGTTGCAGACAAGCAAAAACATAAGTGACAGCTTTGCTGATATATTGAGTTTTTCTTTGATTTTGTATCAACTCTTAGTTACTGATGTGAAAAATAATTATGTCCTATTAAAATAACTCTCCTTTTAGTTGTTACTTTTAATAATATGCATTTTAATGATTATTTTTTCATTATATCATTTTTATTAATATTTGTATTCCTCGCTTTTAGAAGTTGAGATTTTTTAATTAATTATGCTTATTATTATTCACATAATTATAGATGATAAATTATCTGAAATAGTTAGTATTTATCATTTTGTTCTAAAAATTACATTTTGGGTATCTAGGTCATTGGCACATATCAACTGTCTATTAATGTTCAGCAAGAGTGTAAAAAATTTCATTATCTTTTTTATTGGGAATTGCTATGGTGCCACTAGTATTATTCAGAATTAATTACCTTCTTGCTTTTATAATTGTGAACATACATTGTTTATATGACAAACTTTATTATATTTTGATTAGCTTTAAATGTGATTGGAAAGAAGCAGCAAAATGCTCTGATATATTGAGATTAGAGTGGTCTCCGGTGGTTTATACTTATGTTCATGCTTCAATTCTCTTTATGATGGTGGAAGGAGGAAATACAGAATTACAAGGTGCTATTTCAGAAATGATGGAGTAAGATTTATTTTAGTAATGATTATAGAAATTCTTGTCTTTATCTGTAAATGTAATCTATTTAGAATTCTTGCATCTTACATAGTTTCTTAAATATCTTTATATAATAAATGAATAATATTTTTAAATTTCTTTGAAACTACTTAATCTTTGTTTTTTTTAAGGAATTAAAAAATTACAAAAAATTTTCTAACTATACAAACGTAATTAAAAATGTTAAAATGATTAAAAATGTTTTCTAATTATACAAACAGGTTCTTAGGACACTCTTAATGACATAAGTAATTTAGAGGAGCATGATTCTGATGATCTTTTTTTTATTTAAAAAGCAATTTTTGTTCTCAAATATTGCTTGTTAAAATTTCGAATAATCACTTAACGCATGTTAATAATTTAAACTGAAAAAAACATTAAAATATCTTTAGAATTCAATTCTTTTCTGTTTGTTTTTTATGTTCATTAATTACCAGGCTGATATGCCTTCCAATTATACCTTTGTAGCTGTGTTATAAATAAAAGAAGTTTGAGGAGAAGTAAATTACAACTATTGTGTATATTTTATGCACTTGCAATGTTGTTTATTTCGTCACACCCTCACTAGTTCATCATTGATTATGTGGTCATCAACAATTTATAATTGATAGTAAAATTTAAAAACACTATTATTTAAGTTGGTTAGGGCTATTGTTTAACAAGTGAAATATGTATTATGAAGCAATTATTTAGGCAGTTACAAATATAAGTGCTTATGTTAATTGCTTTGTTAATTTCCATTCTATGTTAGGTTATTCTTAATTTCCATTAAAGGTCTTGCTTATAAAACAAGTCTATATTTAAATATCATTGCGGAAAACTTTTTATGATCGTAAGTTTTTAAAGTAATATAATTTTATCTCATTTTGGAACTTTAGCTCTTTTTTTTTCTGCAACGTAGCATTTAAATTATTACTCTTGAATTTTAAAAATATTAAGCAGTTTATTTTACGTGCTGTTTTAGGAAAGTTCCAAGCTTAAAACAATGATTAGCTGGTAATTCTATACCTTTAGAAAAGTATGTAGTATGAAAATCTGTCAAGTTTGTGTCCCAGAAAGGTCGTCTGATTGTTCCAGCATTGGTAAGTTTAATGACTTAAAACATTTTTTTAATTGGTAAATCCAAAACCAGTATCTGATACACATGATGATATTAATATCTGATACACGTGATATTTGTATTTATAATTTAATAATAAATCAAAATAATTAATAAAAAATAAATAATTGTAAGTAATTATTTGTATATACAAGAAGTAGTGTGAACTATTTCTCTTGTTATTTCTACTTCATTTTTTGAAAGAAGAAAACTATTGAAAAAAATTAAATTTTAGTTTTTATATAAAGTTTTTGAAAATAAACGAATATAATCTTTGACACAATTTTTTTAAATATTTTTTCCAAATATCATTTAACCATATTCTTTTGTTATAAACTCTTTATTTCTTTATATTGGCTTTTAAATTACCAGTCAAAAATATTCAATGAGTCTGTTTATATTCAGTTTCAGTATTTTTTAATATATATTCTTCATGTGATGTCAATTTATGTAAAAAAGTAACAATTATCTTACGTTTATTTTTAGCTTTTATTTTAATTATACCATATTTGATAAATTAAATGTTTTTGTTAAAATCAAACTGAAAAATCAAAATTTAAATTTGTTAGTTATTAATTGTAACTGTAATTGTTAAGATTTCATTGAATTAGATTTAGAAAAAGCTTTTTTTGTGTAGTGAAAGCTTATTTATTATTACTTTAGTTATAATCTAATTTTTTATTTTAATATTTGGTACCTTTCAAAAAATAGCAAATTATTTTGTTTTTAAAAAGGAAATTGATTGTTTAAGAAACAAGTGAAAATTAAATATTTTAAAATTAAGTGTAGTATAATGAATTTCTTTGAAAGTATATTTGCCTAAGTTAAAATAATTTTTTGTTTGCAAAAATTTTTAAACTTTTAAGTTAAACCTAATTAAACTTTGATTATTTTTTGTTACATTCTTAAAATATCATACAATTTTAAAAAGTTTACATTTTATAAGTTCTACTATCTTTATTCTCTACTATCATTATTTAAATTAAGATTTTTGATATCAATTTTTTTAAATAAATTGATTATTTACTTATGAGCTCATTGTTGTTAAAAAAATTTGTAAATTGAATATTTTACACACATTCTTTCTTTTAAACTAAGTCATTTATCTAAATGTTGTAAATATTTTCAGATTTCGTTTAATAGCAAGTTTTTATTTCTAAACACAAATAAATATTAAAAGTATTATTTATTGCATTTCTAAATTTTTAATATATCATGAGTTTTGTTAGTATATCATAGGTATCACAAGTTTTTCATATCATCTTTGAATTATATCACTTATTTTTTTTAAAAGAAAAGAATCTCTGCTCTTAAGCTTTGTAATTAGTTTTTTCTGTTAAATTTTTATTACCTACTACTTGTTAGTTTCTAAAATTACTTTCATAATTTGTTTTTCAATGAGAAGTTTCATATTCTGTATTTTGTGAATTTGCTGTTTATTTATACGTGAAGAAGATGGTGTTTTGGCTAAAGTTTTCAGTTTTTCACCTGCCTAATATTATACCCAACTACAATTTTTGTGTTGATGAATTTTTTTAACAAAATATAATTATAATTTAAATGTAAGTATACTTTTTAAAGATAAGTTTTAATTAAGGAAATAATTACTTTAACCTCATTGATTTTAAAATAATATTTAAATTGCAATTTTTATTCTGATCAAATGATTCATTTTTTATGATTGGCCATGAGAAACATAAGGAAAATATTAGGTGTTGCAACTTTAAAAAATTGAAGGAGAAGAAATTTATGTTAGGAAATTTGTTAATAAGGACTTTTTAAACTATGATCTAAATTAGCTTTCAAATTTATTTTTGATGTATCTAGAGAAAAAATTCTATACTTTGAAGGGAAATTTATTTCAAAAAACAGTAATTATTTTGACACATCAGTTCACTGAGTTCACTTCATTGCTCACTGAGATCTGTATTATTTATTATAATGAATTCATGAATTAAGTATAAATAATTACCCTATTTTTATTCAATATATGATTTAAAACTATCCATTTTTTTTTGTAAATGTTTTACACAATGAATGTAACTGTTTAGTATTATTTTAGTATTAAATGAGAAAACAAGATAACAAAGAGTATTATGAAAATATTTCTAAATTTAATATACTTCTATTTTTTATGAGATAATAGCAAAGTTGATATTTCCGAAAGAAATTTTCATTTATGTAAAAAAAAAAACATTATTTGACGAAATTTTTTAAATGCTTTATGTGTATTTTTAATAGGTTATTTGTCTTAATTAAGGACAATTGCTTGTTACCTAATCCTTCCCCCGGTGGGTCAATATTATTTTTGAGCTATTTTTTGTTAAATTAAATTGGATTTTTTTTTGTTCAGAATTTGTTTTTATTATTGTAATTTTTTTTATTTAAAAATGTTTAGCAAAAATCTGCCTTACTCACAAAAAGAAATCTTATGGGTAACTTCTGTGTTTAGAGCAGCCATTTTTACTAAATATTCAGATTGCATTTTTAATCTCTAGGGGGAATAATAATAGACATAGGAAGAAAAAAAGGGGGGAATAATAAAGAGAAAAAAAGTTATCCCCCACCCCTTTTTTTTTTCTTCTTATGTCTATTATTTTCCTTTGTTTTATCTTTATTTTGAACTTATCTAATGAGTTCTGTTTACTTGCAGCTTATGCACAATAAATGAAAGTTATTGTTTTTCTTAACTTTCTTCGTGTTTTCTTGTATTTATTTATTTTGTTGTGTATAAATATATATATATATATATATATATGTATATATATATATATATATATATATATATATATATATATATATATATATATATATATATTATTGTTGATTCAATGTGTTAAACTGTTTTATTCATTACACTATAAAACTTAGCATTATAATTTTATAACTTGTAATATTTCATTACAGCTATATATTGTTTCTTTTAGGAATTGGTGTATAATTGGAATAGTTTTCCAATGATAGCAAAATTTCGCGAACTTACAGAAAATATTCTTTGTAAAATCAACTCTATATTTTCTAGTCTTGGAGATGCCAAAGGTATGTTTTTTTTTTTATCGATAAATTCATTGCAGTTTTGAATGTAAACAGTAAGGGCTAATAATGTATGGGTAGAATCCTTTTTATTTATCTACTATTATTTTTTTAATATATTTGACTTATTTAATTAGATTTTTAAAATTCATTTTAAAGTTGATTATTGGGAATTTTTGTTCTTATCAGGCATGTCTTTCTTCTGTTAATTTGCAGAATTCCGCGAATCTCAAGATCATTGATTCACAGACTTTCGTAAATCAATAATTTATATTTCAACAAAATTTTCTCGCAATTTCGCTGATCAAAAATTTAAATTTCACCACTTACACAAAATCTCCTTAACATGAAATTTATACCTCTTTTACAAGCACCTTTTTTTTTTCTTTTTGAGTACTTAATGAGATCCAAAAGAACTTTTTTTCAGCAGATTTGTTTGAGTTTTTATGCTTTATATCTGTAATAACTAACTCTTATCTTGTATCTGTAATACCTTCGGTTAAAATTAATGAACCACGGAGGCGAATAGAAAAATATTTAAGTTTATGATCTTCAAAGTAATTTTGAAATAGTTAACATTTAAATTATCGTTCTCTAGAAAAAAAAATTTTGTTTTTTTTCATTCCTTTTAAACTTTATTTTTGAATGAGTAATAAATTACGATTTGTAATAAGGGAAATATTTAATCAATATTATATATTTGCTCTCGTTTTTTATTTAGCTACAATTAGATTGAATTTTTTATATGATAACTGTAAATGGAGATTTCAACCCGCTGGATATCATTATAATTCCTGATTTCGATGTTTTATTTTTTCTTTCGCAGTTACTGCAACTGATTTTCTCATGGTTTTTAAAATTCCAATATTATTATGACCCGCAAAATTCAATTCATGTATTTATTATTATCGTTTGTTTTTCGAGGATACTACTGTTTTTTTCAATCAGGGATGAGATTCTTCCGCGGATTCGCGGATTTCCGTTTCTTTTTAGATTTTTCCATTTTTCCCGCTAATTTCCGCGGAAATTTTTTTGAACAAGTTAAAATATTTTATGAGGAATTTAATTTTCCTCGGAGCGAAAGCATTGAAGTCCTCATTCCTCCCTCTGAAGTTTCTCAAAAAATCATTTCCTTGGGATAAAACTGGTTGACCTTTATACAGAGATGAGAATTTTTCGCTTTTGCCTTTCGAATTTCAGCCTTTTTATCAAAAACTCGGATTCTCTAAAAGTTTCGTTTTTTTTTAAAAAATAAATATCCCGCTTTTTTTTTTTTTTTTTTTTGAAAATTCAATCGTTAAAATAAAATAATCGTATTTATTTACGATTTTCAAAGATAAACAAAAAATTCAAACTACATCCTAGCTGCTAACCCACCCTTCCGTATTTTTACTTATTTTAGCTATTTTCTCTTCACAGAAAATAAGATTTTCCGTATTTTTATTCGTCCGCCGGATAGCTCGTATTTTTGCAATTCAGACGTCATGACCCTGTTATCTGGCGTGAAAGCAAACAAAAAAAAATAAATAAATAAAATAATAGAGGTGGATTTGGGGTGAAAATATTTATTTGCTCATTCACTTAATCTTGTAAATTTTTATTTATTATGTCTAAACAAAAACAATACAAACAAGCCTTTTAGAAATCCCAAGTCCAGGATTTAAAAGTTGCGCTATGCGATTCTTATTTACGCTATTCAAACATCGCACATTATGATTCTTAGTTACGAGATTTAAAAATCCAATATCGCGTTTTGCATTTATGCATTTTTAAAATCGCTATTTTATTATCAAACATCGATTTTCGTGTTTGCCTGATTTAAAAGTTGAACTTTGCGAGTCTTATTCAGGCGATTTAAATATCGTACATTGCGATTCTTATTTACGAGATTTAAAAATCCAATATAACGATTTGTATTTACGCGCTTCTAAAACCCTATGTAGCGATTCGTATTCACGATTTTCGTATTTGCCTGATTTAAAAGCTGAACGTTGCGAGTCTTATTCAGGCGATTTAAATATCGTACATTGCGATTCTTATTTACGAGATTTAAAAATCCAATATAGCGATTTGTATTTACGCTCTTTTAAAACCCTATGTTTATGTAGCGATTCGTATTCACGCAAGCTTAAAATCCTATGTCGTGACTCGTTTTTGCGGTTGTAATATCAAACATCGATTTTCGTATTTAAACGAAGTCCAATCCAATAAAGTAATTTGTATTTACGCTTTTTAAAACCCTATGTAGCGATTGGTATTCATGCGAGCTTAGAATTCTATGTCGTGATACGTTTTTGCGGTTGTAAAATCAAACATCGATTTTCGTACTTAAACGTGTTTTAAAAATTAGACATTGTGATTTGTATTTGCGCGGTTTGAAAATTATGCACCGTGATTCGTGTTTACGTGCTCTAAAAAATACGCATCATGATTTGTATTTCTGCATACTTTAAAATTCTATGGATGGGTGATCGTGTAAAGCTGAGGGTGGTGGCGCTAGTGGTAAAATTGCTCTTTCAAGACTTCCGGGTTGCTGCTTCCGATATATTTCTACGCCGCAGATTGAAAAAACGCGCCACCAAATTATTGCATCATATCTTTTGCCGTATTTCACAAGTACCGAGTTCTTTCTTTCAGCCTTTAAACTTCAGCATTAGCATATTAATATTATAATCATTAGAATATTTTCTAATTAGGCTAATTTAAAAAGATATTTTTGGCGACATTTTATTCAAATGTAGCCAAATAAGGGATAAAATACAAAACATGGCAAACCTTACGAATTATTCACAATGAGATATTAACTTTCCAAAATTTTTTTTGGCCTTACGACCTCTGAGAATCAATACATTTCTGAAAGCTCTTATGAATGGTACAATTATGTTTAGATTTGAACCCAAATTACAATAACAAAACTGCATAGAATATTTGGCATGTTCACACATCGCCTCGTAGTCATAACATAAGCGGAGGGATACACCGGAAATTTTCTAAATTTCTTCCGGTTTAAGGACGCTTGTTATTATTTACATTAGACCACCCATCCATATAGAGTTTCATATTCACGTGATTTAAAAGCCTCATATCGGGATTCATATTGTCTCAATTTAAAAATAAGGCATGTGATTAATATTTATATATTCATACAATTTTAAAATTAATCATCAGGATTTATAATCACATGGTTTACAAGTTTAAAGATCTCACTCTTTTTGTCAAATTTTTGTGTGTATATATATATATATTCATTCTTGGATTTCCTCTTTTTTACTTTCTGACTACTCTCATCCCTGTTCAATTGAGATTTTTACAGTTTTTGCTACTTGATATCGTCATGATTTTTTAAATCGTGATATTTTCATACAATATTATTAAGAAGCGAGAAATTCTAATCACATATTTATTTGTGTAATTGATTTTTCGCAGACTTGATTTACGTTTTTTTTTTTTTTTTTTGCAGTTATTGCTGTTGATTTTCACATAATATCTTGAAATACAGATATTACTATGATACAGAATATTCAAATTGCGCAACTAAATATTAATAATCTGATACGATAATTCTATTGTTGTTTTTCTATCAATTTTTCAGCAGTTGCCACTGCTAAATTTTGAATATTTTTAAAATCTCAATATTTTTAGTACAGTATTATTAATTATAATATGTGAATCTTGAAACATACATTTGATTAATTTCTTTTTGACCTGCTCGATTTGTGCGATTTTGTAGTAAATACTTGAGACAAACTTTAATGTCTTTTTTTTCTTTTTTTTAAAGCCTCGCTTAGTTCAATAAAGGAGGAATCTGTTTGCTTTAATGTTTCTTTTGTCTGTAAGTCTTTTATTTATTTTTTATATACAAAAAGAAAAAAAATTAAGCACTAAAAAAAAAAACATTGAAGAAAATTCAGATAATTTCTTCTTTTAGGAATCATTTGTCTATCTTATAAATAAATAAAAATACCATAACTTTTATCATGTCTGAGTTTAATACTTTGGTTCCTCAGTAAAAAATACAGTATTGTTATCAAGTACTAATTTCCATTCTTTGGAGTCTGGTGTGGGGCTCATTTTTTTTAAAGTTCTTATTCCTTAAAATCTTTCTTCATGCATTCTTTTTAATTTCTTAAAGCATTTTTCCTCCTTGATTCTTATTTTTATTAATTTTTTAAGTACTGAAATTGTTTTATTCTTTTTAATTTTCAAAAATATTTATGTGTAGTCTATTGTACTGTCACTTAGTTTTTGTGCATCGATCATTTTGCCACACTAAGCATATATTTTGCATTCGCTCTCATAACTCAGCCTGATTGTGATAAAAAATAGTTTTTAAACTTAAATCAAAAAGTTTGAATTATGAAGTGAAATTTTCCCTAAGAAATAATATATATATATATATATATATATATATATAAACTGCTGTTTGTAGAAAATGCAACACCCTGAAGGAATCATCAGAATCAAATGAAATTCGCAGCAAATGTCAATTATAGGATATTATGCAAATTAATAAAGTTTCAGAGCCATCGCGCGTGCGTGGCGCGCGCAGCGCCCTCTGAATTGATGCTGAAAGCGTATAAATAAAGTGCTGTAGCGGGACGTTGAAAATAGTCTATGATTATTTGTTAGTGGCAAACGTTTAGTGAGACCTGAGTATGCCTCCACGACGGAAGAATAAGAAATTCAAGCAACTTACGGAGTTTGAACGAGGGAGGATAATCGGCCTTCGAGAAGGAGGATTTTCCTATCGCGCAATAGCAGCTCGTATGCAGCGGAACAGTTCCACAGTGGTGCGAGTTTGGAAGCAGTGGACCGACGAGCACCGAACAACTCGAAAAACAGGCACTGGACGACAGAAGGTGACGTCAGAGCGCGATGATCGACACCTGCTCCGCATGGCGGTGAATGATCGCACAGCTTCCTCCAGGCAGCTGGCAGCACATTGGTCTACTGCTACAGGTGTACAATTGTCGGCTTCGTCAATTCGTCGTCGTCTGCTGCGCCGTGGATTGCGTGCAAGGGTGCCATTATACAGGATTCCCTTCACGGCGGATCATCGACGGCTGCGTCGGCAGTGGGCTCTTGAGCACAGAGACTGGCGAGCTGATTGGCACCAAGTTGTCTTTTCAGATGAATCACGCTTCAATTTGTGGACCCATGATGGCCGTGTTCGTGTTAGACGTTATGCCGGTCAACGCTGCCTTCCTGAGTGTATTATTGAACGACATAGTGGTCGAACACCCGGAGTTATGGTCTGGGGTGCGATTTCGTATCATGGACGATCCAATTTGATACGAATTGAGGGTAATCTCAATAGCAACAGATACGTCCGTGAAGTGCTACAGCCCGAAGTCGTTCCTTTCCTTCAAGGCATCCCTGGAGCTATCTTTCAGCAGGATAATGCACGCCCACATGTTGCGCGGACTGTTAGAGACTTCTGTTCAGCACAACGCATGCAACTTCTTCCTTGGCCTGCTTATTCGCTGGATATGTCGCCTATTGAGCACGTGTGGGATATGGTTGGTCGGCGTCTCACTCGTGATCCGCGTCCTGCAGTTTCCAAAGACGAACTTTGGTTGCGCATACAAGCGATATGGAATTCTCTTCCTCAAGCAGATATTCAACATCTGTTTGACTCCATGCCACGTCGTATAGCAGCACTTATTGCAGCGCGTGGTGGCTGCACCAAATACTGATTTCGGACGCTTAATTTGTTTCTTTTGTTTTGAAAATTTCATCATTTATTTGTATCAGTACAAGTCGTTTCTGCATTAAATTTCATTTGATTCTGATGATTCTTTCATGGTGTTGCATTTTCTACAAACAGCAGTTTATATATATATATAATAACAGGGCTACATCCCTGTTATCATTGTTGTATTTTTTTTTTAATAATGCACTCATAAGCCATAATAAGTTATCGATAGGTTAATTTAAAGGTAGGCTGGTGGCTATAGCATTTCACATCCACTCTCCACAAGGGAGGGGGTGGACAAAACTCCGGATGGTTCCGGCAGATGTTTATTGGAACACGTTATTCAGCAAGAGACATGCCAAAACCATCGGTCTCGCATTAAATACTTACAGATTTTGATGTAATTAGGTTCCATTTGTACATACCTTGTAACTCTACGCATTGTGGAAAATCAATTAATGCTTCC
This sequence comes from Parasteatoda tepidariorum, assembly GCF_982258835.1. Taxonomy (NCBI): domain Eukaryota; kingdom Metazoa; phylum Arthropoda; class Arachnida; order Araneae; family Theridiidae; genus Parasteatoda; species Parasteatoda tepidariorum. The sequence goes on along the minus strand of NC_141755.1, from coordinate 119,916,166 downwards.
TAATATGGAAGTAAAAGAGACTCTAAAAATAACTCCTCCTTTGAAATATAAATCTAATTATGATTCAATGGTATGTTTTCAGCCTTTGATTCCCAGAATAGAATATATATATATATATATATATATATATATATATATATATATATATATATATATATATATATATATAAGCACTAGTTTTATCACAGTTGAAAACTTGTTGCATCTTGACTCATTGTGTAACACTTAGCTGGCAAAATCAGTTTTAGATAAAATTTATTTAAAACTTCATCTTGTAAAATACTCATAAATCAAGTTTCTTGTAAAGTTTCAAAATTAATGACATTGCACTTTTTTAAAATGTTCTTACTTAACCAATTCAGTGTATTTTGTGTGTTTTTAGCTATTGTCTCTAATTTTTTTTCATAATTATATTTATCTAGGTATAGAGGGCACTCCACTTGATCTTTAATATTACTACTCAGAGGTGTATACTAATTTGGTCGAGTCAGCGGTACTAATTAGGGTCACATCAATCAAGTTGAAGATTGTTTCCGTTCAGTCATTTCTTGGTGCAATTTTAAACGACTCTATTTTAAAATAATTTGAATGAAGTAATTATTAGTAATTAGCTTTATCTGCTATTGTGTGTATTTTTTATTTTCAAAAGCAATATCATAGAATGACTCATCTTATTTCATTTGCATTTCTATAAATAGCTTACATTCTTTTTTGTTGGCTTCCCTATTGCATAGACCTCTTCATTAAAATGTAAGATACGAAAGTTCCATTTGCTATTTGATGCATGCAATGTTATTTTATTGCCCTACTGCCAGAAAAATGACCTAGAATTTGAAATATTAACCAAAGAAAAAATGAAGGTGATAGAATTAGGTGCTTTGCTACTGTTCTTAAGAAACTAGGTAATTTTTTAGTTTCACACATAATGCACATAATTCACACATAGTTTTTGCACATAATTGAACAAAAGTTCTGATAATATTAAAAGACAACAGAAGGAAATTTTTTCTGAATGACTACCATATGTAGCAAAACCTGCTCAAGTTTACATGACAATTTAGACATGACACTCTTGCAAATACTTTTTCAGTTGGAACAATGGTGTTTGTAGCCATAGATTCCATCTGTTGACAATCTTAGTATCTAATTTTGAAATTTAACAAGAAAAATTTTTTAGTTTCTTAATCAAAACACAGTAAATTGTATATTTAAATATACAATTTACTGGAATGAACTTTCCATGAAACTTTCCATAATAGCATTTGAAATTAAATGTTTTCATTCCTAAAAGAAGTATTTAAAGAGAAGTATTTTATCTATTTTTTAAATTGCAGAAAAAAATTTACCTACCTGGCAAGAATTATTAACAATTAAATTTTTAGAACCGTTATTTTATACATGTTACCTCACTATACTATAATTTCAGTGCTCTGTTTAAGTCAGCAAGAGTCCTTATATTGAGTGTTGGCTGTTTGGGTTAAATAAAAACTCGGATTAAAACTACTTAAGTATTATAGTCTTTAGTTAACATGCTCATAATTTACTACTGAAAACTAGAGTGATTTACAAATTAACAAATAAAAATAAAAGCACAATCACACTTCATTTAATATAATCTAGAAACAATGTACAGGTGTTTATTTCTCTAACTTGGCTAAAAACTAAATCTGTAGATCATATTGCGAAATTTAAAAACTTTAATACAAGTTGATCAATTTCTAACAATAACAATTTCTGCAATAACAATTTAATTACAAGAGAATGTATCTTTAAAAATATTCACTCTAAAATATAGTTCCATCAGTAGACCAGAGTCCATCAGTAGTCTACTGATCTTGACTGATAATTGTCTCAATCAAATTACAATTATTACAGTAATGAAAACCAGTGTTTGTTTTTTTGTTAATTTAATTTGTATATTAAAATAAAATACGTTGAATGAAATTTATTTTAAAATTATTGATAGCTAATTTATAATTGATGTGACTAATTCATCAATCCCATTTGTTTTATTAGATTCTGACGCCTATGTAATTACTGGCAGTTTTTAATTTGTGATTAATTACTTAAATAAATTAGTTCATATTAGCTTTCTTATAAATTTTAATCAAAGTGTTCTCCACAACTTACATTTTAATAAGAATTGTGCACAGCTTTCTCCCAGCTTCTTGATATAAAGATTTATATTAGTAAAATTAATGTTGATAAAAGTTTAAAAATGGTTGTTGCATTATTTAAAAATATCTTGTTGAAATAGACTCTATTAATTTTCATGCTTTGAAAATTTAATTTCTATTTTTGTAATATTTTTTCTATGTTTTTAAGCTATATTTAATGTCCATTATTTTTTCAAACTTTTGTTGTACTCTGAAAAAGATGATAATAAGCATAAACATATGAATCACAAAGTAGTTGGTTAATTTTGATTTACTTATTAACATAAAGTTTTAAGAAATTTTGTTTTAAAAGAAACTTTTTACTTCCTTTCCAAATAATAGTTTTTCCCTAGATAAGAAAAAGAATGTTGGATATTTTTCTACAAAAGGTAACCATTAATATTTACTGAGTTTATTTAACTGGAGACAAGAAAGTTTATGGAAGTGGAGAAAAATTTCTACTTTCTAATGAAGTATTATGATTAAGCGAAAATTAGATTCAAAAAAGAGGAAGAAAAAAACTATTTAGTGAAGGATTAACATTATACATTATAGGACTTATATTACATGTTATTATTTAAAAACTTCTTTTTATGAATTTTTTCAAACAAAATATAAATTTGCTGCATTTTGACCTCAAAAGAATAATAAAAATACTAAAATATAAGAAATAATTATTTCGTGCTATATATGAATGAATAAAGCTAAACAATACAGAAAAACTTATGATTTCATTTCAAAAGTCCTTTAAGATTTTTTGGTTGTTTAATTGTATTTTGTATGATCCTAAACAATTGGAATTATTTCAGTGAAAAGCGAGTTAAAGATTATATGTATTTGATACCTTTCACTATGACTGAATTGACATTGATCAAGTTAAAGCAGGAAAATGGTGTAACTGCTAAAGAACTCTTGGAACCAGCTCGGTATGTTGCTTAACATGTTAAGTTTATTGTTGTAACTTTCATACATGTTTGTTCTTATTATTATTGAATACAAGAGACCATTGTATTATATGTAGTAAAAAATTAATAATAAAATAATTTTCAGCAACTTTTCATGTTAGTTGTCAATAGTGATTTGATTCACAAAAACATGTATAATTGTTATTTATTGATTAACGTTTTAAAATTTCACTTATTGCTTTTTAGCCATACAACTATGATTGTTCACCACATGGAGAAATGAACTTTTCCTACCGGATTCACAGTGCTTGCCATAAAATAAATAGTTTGAAATGTGAAATGTAAGATTATTTCTCTCTCTCGTTTCTATGGTATTTTTCTTATTAAAGTAATTTTAAATGAATAATTGTAAGAGAGTTGCCTATGGCTTTTTGATGAAGATTTAAATCATGTTTTTTTAGTTCTACTCTAAAATACATGTTATCTTATACTGAATTAATCATTGTTAGCTTACTCTGAATTAATTCAAATAAAGTAAGACCTCTAATGTCTGAAGTAAGTTTGTTACATCAGACAGAGGGATACCTGCAAATGGCATAGTGTGGGTATCTCAATGTTGATTGGTTGTTGATTGTTTCACCATATATTTACTCAGAGACTTAGCAGCAGGGACAGGTTGGAAGCCATGTGGAACATAAACTAATTATTGATCGAAGTTGCCAGGTACAAAAATATATCACGGTTACAATAAAACACGTAACCATATTATAAATCTAAGTTAAGTAAAAGAAGTAGACGAAAAATAATTTTATATTTCAGCTGATTCGATGTGAGGCTCTGTATTTAATTAACTTAACGTTAATTAACATTCTGACTTATGTGGAGAAACTTGGCTCAACTTTAATACGCCATTTTGCTGATAAAGATTAGTTGACATCATGGGTCACATGTGTGGGTATGGGAGATCTTCTTGCAGTGCAAGTACCCAATGGAAATAATCATATTATCGAGGGAGCATTCTTTAGCTGATTTAACATTGTCCCAGGGTGCATTAAATTCTCAGAGCCCTATTTTTCACCAGAACTCAGTATTTCAGGTTTGGAATTTTCCTCAAATTTAAGGATCCTTTTTTTAAGTTACAATACCTTTTTCAAAATATTTTTAGAAAGTAAAGTTTGTATATTTATTGTAGCAATATCTAATTTTGAATTCTTAGCTGATGTCATTGATTCAAAGTTGATTTCATTTATTTATAATATTCATACAACTTCTTAATTGTAATGAAATACAATTTATTAAACATATCTTTTTTAAGTATTTAACAATTCTTATTTTTAATATCACCGAATAATAAAACATTTTTACTTACATAAAAGGGCATTGAAATTTAAATAAGTATGCATGAAGAAAAAAAAAACACTTCAAAATCAATTTCGATTAACAGAAGTATTGAAATAAAAGACTTTTCAGAGATAATCAAGGCTCTACTGTAACTGAAATAATTATGCCAGGGAAAATGTAACTTGAATTATCAATATGTGTGTCTTCAAAAAACATTTACTATATTTACATTTTTATAAGTTCAGACTGACAAAAGTCATTGTTGTTGGAGATGTTCCTGTTGGGAAAACTTGTCTTGTCCGGCGGTAATTAAAGTCGTGCTTTTTTTATGTGTCTTTTTCTTTTTTCATGTTGCTGTTATAAATGTAGAGTCGAAAAATTATCTTATTAATGATCCTTTTTAGAGTAATGCATCGAAAGCAGAGAAAAAAAGTTCTTTTTAATGTACCTATTGCTCATTAGTTTTAATTTATCCCTGTTTTTTTCTTTCTTTTTTTTATCAAAAATTTTGCTTTTATGTATCTGTTTTTCTTTTTTTTTATGTTTCTGTTATAAATGTGAAGTATCAGAAGTTTTTAACCTATCGTTGTTCCTTTTTAGAGATAATTCTAAAAATGCTTCTATCGCACAAAATAGTATTTTTTGATTGTTCAATTGCTTATTAGCGTGTTCAGTATTGCTCATGATTTATTCGTAATTTTTTATTCATTTTAAGGTTTTGTCTACAAGTGTTTGATACAAACTACAAGGCAACTACTGGGGTTTATTTATTGTCTTAAATAATTTTTAATCTTTTCATTGTTTAACCTTTAATTATTCAACTCTTTTAGATAATAATTATTAGTAGTAAGTGTTTGCACTAAGCTCACTGTATTGTGTAATCAGGAGTGATTAAATTTGTTGAATTCATGTCTAAATATAAAATAAACGTAAAACTAATGCTCAGAAATAATGGTGATAATTGAGTGATTTTAATGAAACAGCTTAACTAATTTGGTCTTTCTTCCTCATTTTGAAATCCAGCTGAAAGTGTCATCTTAACAAAGATGATACTTTTTTTAGCAGCTGCGATTTCTCTTTCGAAACTATGCAGGAGCAGTTCCTCTAGTTATTTTCAGTTTCAGAATGCAAATCACTAATGTTTAAAATAGACGATGGGACCACATTTGTTCATAACAGTTGTCCACATTTGTTTATTTCAGTTGCTAGTTTATGAGTTAGAAGGTTTACCATTGTTGACTTTTTTCTCTCTTTTGTATTCAATTTTTAAGGATTTTAAGAAAAATTAAATTCATTTAAAAATTTTATACTTAGTAAAATTTACTATTAAAAAAATTTTGCTTTCAAAAAGAAAATCTAAGAAAACAAAGAAAATCTAATATATATTTGTTGTTTTCTGTCTATTGATCTATTTTAATTGTTATGAATTGTTACTAATGCTAGAGATTTAAAATAGGTAATGGGACCACATTTGTTCATTACACTTTCAGTTACTAGTTTATGAGTTAGGAGGTTTATGTGCTTTTGTACTAGTTTAGATAACAGGACATAGATAGTAATGTTACATTAGTTTAGGATTAAACTATAGATTTATCATTAAGTTGTTTTTTTAAGTTACTTATTTTTATATACATAAATGTTTACTGTTATTTTTTTATTTTATAATTATAAGTATATTTATTACAAACTTAAGGATTGCCTCAGGCAACTTAAATGCAACTATTTTTGGCATTGGACTATGGCAACTTTTTTTGCCTGAAAAGGCTAAAAAAGTAACTATTTTCAGGAAAAGGAGACTAATGCGAGACTTTTCTGTACTGCTAACGATGTTTTTTCAGTATTAATTGGGTTCAAAATCTGCGACCCACAATAGCTTTTAAGCACACTAAAAAAATTTTTAAATTTTGTGCAAATTTTGAGTTTTCACTTTTTAATTTGTTCAATCTGCAGATTCCTTTGTAAGTCTATTTTGGTCTCGATCGCCTTTTCAATGGTTATTGCTTCAAAATTCTGCATGATTTTAAAAGTAAAAATGAAAAACAATTTTTAATACGATATTACAATGAGTGAATTTCGAACTTGAGTAATCACTTTTCAAAATATATATGTGTGTGTATATATATATTTATATATATTTCCTAGATAAATTATTGATAAAAGGAAAAATTGTGCTGGAACATTAACGTTTATATAAAAATTATAATATTTGCCACCAACTTTACTAAATGGATCATGGTATATGACAATTAAGTCATTAACAAAATTTAGTCATATTTTTGATGAATTTTTGTTCTTATTTAGGCAACTATTTTCATAGTTTTCGGCTACTATCTTCATGCTTTTGGCTACTAAAAGCAACTATTTTGTCCATTTTTTCCTGTGGCAGCCCTGTAAATTACAAAAAGTAAAATTTATTATTAAAAGTCTTAATAAAATTTAGTATTTAAAAAATTATGCAAAAAACAATCTTATATATATGTATGTATATACAGTATACTCTCAATATCTCACACTTAGATATCTTGAAAACCTTGTTATGTCAAATACTTTTCGAAGTAGATTTTTTTTTTTTCTTTTGAAACTCATTGCATACCAACACTCAACGTTATTGTGTCGGAAGGAAAAAAAGCTGCACACTTATTAAAGTGTTTCATGAAATGCTCCAAGAACATAGAAAACGATGACTTGGCAGCTATTTTTTTGAATAGAAAAATTTATTGATGAGTAATTTCGAAAATAATGTGGACAGACCACGATTTTAGAGGTTTTTTTAATAAACTCTATTAATGTAAGTTTATTGTAAATTAATCTTTTTAATTGTATAATTATTTTTCTGTTGCTTTAAAAAATAAAATTATCATTGCTGCATTTAGACTTATGGTCAACTATTATACAAATATCTTTATTAGTACTTATTCTGATGTTCCACAAGTCTACGTTTTAGAATTACTTTTTTACTTTTTAGAACATATTTGGTTCAGAACTTGTTCTTGAAAACTCATTTTCTTGACTTTATTTTAGCGTCTCAACTTTGAGATATCGAGAGTATACTATATATATATTGTTGTTTTCTGTCTGTAGATTTATTTTTGATGTTATGATTTGTTGAGATTTCTTGTTTATTTTTAGGTGGGATACAGCTGGACAAGAAAAGTTTAAATGCATTACATCTTTATATTACAGAGGAGCAAGAGGTTCTCATTACATAAATTTTTACTAACCCATTTTTTAAATCAAAATATTATTTATATAAATTACTAGTTTTTATGTCTTTTTTTTTTCTTTGAACTTTTTTATATAATGTATATTTTCCATAAAGCTCTAACATTCGCAGTAAGCACTACAGAACTAATGTTGAAAATTAAATTATAAAAACTTGCACATTAATAGATTGATGTTTAAGTATGAACTATATCTATAACTAATATCCAATTGGTGAGCTTTACCAATTTAGAGAACAATTCCAACAGAAATTTAATTAAAATAATCAAAACCGATACATTTGTATCCAACAAATTGGTTTTGAATTTCTCTCCATGCTGATTCCACAAAATTTAATGTTAGTTTGGGTTTTTTTTTTCTTTCCAAACTCTAATAATTTATGGCTTTGATTGTGTTCTTTTTTATGATTCATTACTTGATCAAAGTTCTAAATATATATATTAAAGATTGTGATAACAGAAATGAATTGTACTTCATTGTAGAAATATATTGCATATAGTACTTGATTAATGTTACTTCAATTCTGAGATAATATGCATGGCGTGGCGTAACTACCACTACGATTATTAAACATCGATTCACTAGTATATAAGGCATGCTAACTTGATTCTATCTTGGGGGTTCCTTTAATAGATGTAGGTTGACATTGTCGAAAACTCCTTTCCCTCCATAATTCACCTGCGAACGTGATATGAACTACCAGTTTACCCTCGCATTATTTGTAGGCCATGAAGAAGTCAGTAATGAAGCCATCAAATTACATAACCTGAATGTTTAACATTAACTATTAAGAGACCCTAAGAAAGAGTATTATATGTTAATTCTAAATCATGACCAAAAACACATGTTGTGATGCAGTAACCGATAATTCTACCCCTGCTCACAGACTATGGGTTCACCCAAATGGGAGCAAAAAAAAAAAAAAAAAAACAGGAATGTAAACAAAATTTAGGAATTTGTCTGATAACGTTCTTGATTGGTGTCGTTGGTCGATAGAACATTACAAAGTCTTTCGCCAAGGTTCTAAAGAACATTCCAAAAAATGTCTACTGCTACGACTTTAATGTCTTGAAATCTTACATCAAGCCATGTATTTATCTAAGAGAAACATATTTTAGGTCCATTACTTTTTTTTATTTTAAATTTTTATATTTCTGTTTGGCTAATTTCATTTACATTTATTCACCCAAATTCATTTACATCATATACCATTGTCAATTCAGTAAAAATAAGAATATTCTGTGTATTTAATAAATGTTCCTGCTACTGCTGCTAAATTTGCTTTCATAAGAAATTTTCCAATTTAGACAAAATTACACTTTACAAGTGAATTTGCCCTGCAGAGTTTGCTGTATTTATTTATTATTCTAAAATCATGCTTTACAATATTTTGTTTTCTTATTTTGATGTATTTATTGCAGTTGTGATCTTAGTATTTGATTTCTGTGTCCTCTCATCGTTATATAACATACCCAAGTGGCTTGATGAAACTTTAAAATGCACTAGCAAACCATTGCTGTTTTTAGTTGGTACCAAGAGAGATGCAGTTGTAAGTCTTATTATATTCTTATCATGGTGTTTCTCAATTTAATAATATTTTATTAATTTTTCTATTGAATTTTTAAATTGTAATCATACTATTTATTAAACAGGAACAAGAAGTTTCTGAGTGCTTGGTAATTTAAATTAACTTTTGTGGTTAGAGAAATTAAAGAATAAAGAGTTAAAAATAGATTTTGATGTTCAATTAAGTCGTGGCATGACTTAATGAATTATGCATTTGTCTTGAATTTTAAAAAAATTAACCGTTGTATTGATTGTGAGGAAAAGAATTAAATATTTATATTCGCTTTTTATAAAATGTAATAAAAACTAATAATTAGTTTAATTTAATGAAAATTGGATTAAGAATGATTAGAAAAAATTTAATTTAAGAAATTAAAGAAATCTTTAAATGCTAGGAAATATGTGATGTCTATATAGGCATCACAACTCCTGAAACATTATTTTCCAGTTCTATAATCGTGGAAGGATTTTATACAATTAACTGAAGTAATACTAATAACATTTAAAAAAATTTTAATTTTAGTAAATTAATCTCAAAATTTTAGTAATAAATAGTATTTATTATAGGATTTCTGTATTACGATATGAAAATATTGTTTTCTTTATTATATTGATTTAATTCTTTTAGATAATTTATTTAAATTGCTTTTGAATAGATGCATAGCAGCATTTTCAAACATTAAGAAACATTGACAGAATTTAATTATGTATTTATTTTTTCGTAGTTACTCTGCCACTTGGTTTAAGGTTATGTATGTGCATGCTTAACTTTCGAAATCACATTATTTAAGAGTTTTTTTTTGGAGCTCTTTCGTCAAAGAAAATAAATAAAACCACAGTTTAAGTGCCTTACACTGGAGGCAAAGCTATAATTCTATTTTTTCCGTCTCTATCTAGATTTGGTGGCCCTGTAGCCACAAGGTGACTGATTCACAAAACTGGCTGGAGTCACCAGTCTGCTATGAATCTTTTATACTGTTCTAAAAATTAATTTATTTCACTTGTTTCTTAAAATTTTTCTTCATTTGTAATGTTTGCCATATTTTGACTGCATACATTATTAAAAGTGTAACTTTCAGTTCTGAAAAAGTGTCCACATAATTTATAAACTGGCTATAAAAATAACATTTACGAAAAAAAACTTTTATTTTATGCGACAAAGAGCTTTTGTAAAACAGCTTTAAGATCTCAAATGCAAAACCGAAAAGCAAAGCTAAAACTTGCTCAAGTAGCACTTTTAAGCTTAATGTGTATTATATTTGTCTTTATTAAAAATTAATCAATAACTATAACAGTCCATTACTCCACTAAAGAGTAAGAAGAACAATAAAAAGTTTCAGCTTTGTATCAGAGTTAAAATTGTCTTACAATTTATATTTTACAGTTATAACCATTGTACAAAAATTATTTAAAATACAAAACTTCTTTTATAAGCATTTTCAGGTTTTATGTTTTAATGTTTGACTTTTAAATAACGAAACGTCTCTTTTAGCTATGAAATTTGATTTAGGTTAAAATTTGATATTTAGGGTTTCTTAATACCTGATATTTTTTTTTACAGGCGAATTCTGCTTATAAATGACAGAAAATGAGGCTATTAAAGTAGCGAACACAATTAATGCTGAATATTGGCCTTTATCTTCAAAAACAGGTTTGTATTCTTCAGTTGTTTTTTTTTTTTTTGTTTTTGTTTTTTTTCTTTTTTGCATTTCTTTTATTTTAATGTAAATCGTAACTTTTTTTTTTTGCTTATTTAGTTTATGAATACTATTCTATTTATTTTTATTCTAACTGTATTATAATTTTCAGCATTTTTAAGTGATGTTAAAAACAAAACAAACTTAAAAAATTTAAAACAATCTAATATATATATATATATATATATATATATATATATATATATATATATATATATATATATATATATATATATATATATATATATATATATATATATATATATATATTTGTATAAATGATTTTCTCAAAACGTAAACTTTTTGAGAAACTTGAAGGGAATAAAAACAACAATTTTGAACATTTTATCTCATGATTATCTTAATATTAAGAATTTTTACATTAAGACCATACATTTAAGTATACAAATCAATGTCCAGCAATGAAAAACTTTAAAAATTAAAATTTTATGACACTTATTGCATTATTAGGCAGTTATTGCATTATTAGACAGTTTTTCATTATTATTGCAAGAGTCAAATTATTTTCCCCTCACCTTTAAAAAAATATAAAAAAAACTTTTTCCTATGAATTAAGAATTAATAAAGGAAAACATTTTAAATAATATTAAATATAAAAATTTCAATAATAGTTTTCAAAAAAAAAATTTTTATATCTAGAATTTTGGAGGAATAATAAGATTTTTTACTTTTTATTGCAAAAACATTTTTGTATTACTTATATTTTTATATAACCTTAAGTAAGAACACATTTTGTAAGCAAACACATAATGATTTAAAACCAAAATTTTTGTTTTTATTTTTAAAATGTGTTTTTGTGTACAACAATAGTAATTATAAAAAGAAACAAAGATGACTATAAATCAGAAAACACCATTTTTTTTTATCTTATTAAAAAAAAAAAAGTTCTTGACTTAGGTATGACCTCTGTAATAATTTAAAAACAATTTTGATATTGTTTATTTTGCATTTTAAAATATAATATGTATATTGTATCTAAATTGTTTAGGGTTTGGAAACTGGCCTTTGTGGCATTTTTTAAATGACACATAATTTCATTTCTTGATTATTTTGTGCGTGCATTTTTTAGCCAAACAGACAAGTGAAATGTCAGTTAACTCATTACTTAATGTCAGTACTTGGGTTGAAGTTTTAACCTTGATCTTCTTTTTTATGATCTATATCTGAAATTAGGAAATATCAACAAGTAATTAAAACTGAAATTGAAAGTTGCTATAATACTTGAGAATTGTTTTGTTTTTTTAAATTTTTTTTTTAGAAAAGTAAGTTATTTTGAACAAGCAACAGTTAAACAACAAAGAAACGCAAATACGCACAATAAAGTTACCTACAGATTTTTAAAGGTAAAATTATGCTTATTGACCCTAAAGGTATGGTACTGTTCTGTAGAGAAAAGTGTTCTTCGTAACATGGAAGTGATATTTTATTCAGCTAGAACAATCTATGGTGTCACTTTTCGCACTTAATAGACAGTAACAGCACAAAAGTTGGACACATGTGCAAAATGATGTGGATATAACTTAGATTAATTTAACTTAATATACAGATTCTCATTAATTTATTTTAGCATACTTTCAATTCAGAAGTCAATTATAACCAATTCTAGTATTTTTATACTTAAATATTTATTGAAGATTGTTTTTTAAATTATTGATTTGATGTACAAATTGAGTCTTTGAAAATTTAGGTGAAAATATTGATGCCCTTTTCCAACGCATTGCTTCTGTTACCTTTTGTGAAGATATTTTGAAAGAGACAGCTGATGTAGATTTAGCTAAAATAAATGAAAATTTTGTTAGTAAGTAAGCATCAATTCTCTTTCCCTTTTTTTCAGAAGAAATGATCTGAATAAACGGGGAGTTTATAAAATATTTCTTTTAACCAATTTTCAAATCATATCGCAATGCTGATAACTTAAATCAAATTGTAATTTTTTACTCTGAATCGCTTACAATTTTATTTTTGTTGTATCAAAGGCATAATTTTTCTTGACTTTCTATGGAAACTTTCTCAAGTGGAGGCAAAATTTATGTTTTAACCCTTTTGGCGTCATATATGTTAAGGTTTAGTTTTTATAATCATAATTTCTATCAATAATAAAAAGGAGCAAAAATCTGGTAATAACTTATTTACTACCAATCCCTTATAAGAGATGTAAAAATTTTATAGCTGCTCTGTACTTTTTACTCTGTATAATGTTAAATTTTTTTTTTTTTTTTTTAATTTTTTTTTTTTTTTTTTTTTTTGCAGTTAGTGTAATTAGATTATCTAAACAAATTGTTAACGTTTGATTAAAAAAAATAATACAATATATATTACAATAAGTTTTGAAATTTTGTAGAAACACAATAAATTTACTGTTAGTTTTTTATTTTATAAGAAATTAACAAGCTTACACGTGTGTACACCTAATGTTTTTATATGCATTTAAGATAGTGTTTTTATACCTAATGTTCATCATTCAACTCATAGGTTACCATTAATGCTCATTTGCCACAAATGTTCACTTTACTTTGTTTTTTGAATTTTTATTGTATTGCCCCTTTTTTTATCTTTTTAAATTCCTTTTAGTATGAAGTAAATAAATCAAATAAAAAAATTTCCCCTGACGAGGTTAGTATTTATTTCTTGGTTCAGTAAATTTACTTCAATGTGATTTTGACTGCCACAGCATATAAATGATTGAAACATATATAAAACAGTAGTTTCCGCTTAATTTAATTTCAGTTAATATTCACATTTTTTGTTTTGTTTATTCTTTTTATTTTATTTTTCATTTATTTTTATTCATTCTCTGTATTTAGAAGAAGCCTTTTCTTTCTCTGTGCTAATGCTTGTGTTTGAATTGCCAAGAATTCTACTTCTTCTATGCTAGAATTCAATTTCTTTTGCCACTTCTTTAACTGCAGGTGAACTCTGGGTTGTGTGAATTTGTTGTTAATGAAATGTGATTTCTTTCATCTTTTGGAATAGCGAGTTCAACTAAGAACTACCATGTCATCATTTTAATGCATTGCTCACTTTCGTAGAGTTACAATGTGAATGGCAGAAAGTGAACTAGTTTAACGTGAAACAAAAGATTGACATTTTAAAGCATTCAGCCATGATAACTAATGATCTTGATGCAGTGCACCTCTTAGCAACTTCATGGGATCAAGTTTCTGCTGAAATGCTTATGCAAGATTTTACGAAGAAAAAAAGGTCCAGAAAACTGAAAAAATTATAGAACATCCTTCAGATTTGACATCTTAAAAATTCTAGTTATGGATGAAAATGAGGTACTTACACTTTAAGAAGAAGAAGAAGACCTCCCATACCCACACATGTGACCTATGACATCAGTGCCGTCATAGGTCACATGTCAATCTTTATCAGCAAACTGACGTATTAAAGTTAAGCTAAGTTTCTCTGCATAATTTAGAAAGTTAATTAACGATAAGTCAATCAGATACTGAGCCGTATTGCACATCGAATTAGTTGAAATATAATCCTTTCTACTTCTTTTACTTAAATTAGATTTATTATTTATTTATTGATTTTTATTGTGAACGTGATATATTTTTGCTTTGCGTAACTGACAACTTCGATGCATAATGAGTTTGTTTATGTTCCACTTGGCTTCATGCCTGTCTTTGTGTTAAGTAAGAAATATATATTGAAAGAATCAAAATCTTTGTGAAAGAATATAGAATATGACATTTAAGGGAATTGATAGGGAAGGGAATCGAGCTTGGCTTACTCAAAATAGGATGGAAAGAACAGTTGCTAACGTAAACAAATGCCTCGTTTTAACAACCAATCGGGATCGCGATGGTTACACTACGTCACTTGCAGGTATCCTATTGATGAAAATGCTTTCATATTAATGAAATCTGAAGTTTACCAGATTGTTATCGGAAAAAAGATGTTGGAACTGACAAATCAGAAGAAAATGCCACCTTCTTCAAATGTTGAAATGAGGAATGCAATGAAAGTTTTGAAATGTTTATTGCAATACAGCATCAATGTCTTTAAAAAGCATTATGAGTCAGAGTGAACTGATGAGAGAAAATTGTTGACAATCAATTTTAAATTATGTATCATTTTTATATGTTAAAGTAAAAATGCTTTGCATAAATATAAAGTGAATTTTTCTCTTCAATTTATGTCATTTTGGTTTCCTTTTCATTGTTATCACTCTGTTAATGCTATTAAAATCGTTGTCACAAATTTAACACGTTAAGCAGAGACTACTGTATATAAAATGCCACTTTGTTCCAATTATCTTGTCCTAGAGCTTTTATGGTATTTTTACAATTAATTAAGTTTAGTGTTTATGTTATTATTATATTTAGTGTCTACCAATTTCGAAATTTTTAACAGAAAGCAGAGCTGTTATTGAATCTGGTGTGTTGTGCTTACTTTTTTTATTCTTAACATTTGTGTTTATTTTTTTGTTTAACGTACCTAAAAACAATTTGATAGTTAATATAAAAATAAACAGCTTTTTTTAAATTGATCTTTATGTATAAATTTTTAACAAAATTATATTTAGTGTAGATAAATATTTTTTGAAACAAAAAAAAAATTTACATCCTTATTTTTAATGTTTGTTTGATAATTTATTGTTTGTTTTTTAATTATAACTAGTTTTATTTTTAACAAGTATTTTATCTACACTTTCTGTAGCTTTTTGAGATTTTTCTTTCATATCACGAGTAACATCATAGTTAAATATGTTCCCACTTTGCTTATTTGTACATTGCATGCAATGCCTTATGCACATTCTTTCATATCACGAGTAACATCATAGTTAAATATGTTCCCACTTTGCTTATTTGTACATTGCATGCAATGCCTTATGCACATTCTATTAAACAGAAAGACTGCAAGCAAGGCCGGCACCAGTAGGGTGTCAGTCAATTGCCTCCTGTCGGACATCGCTTGCCTCCCTATCAGGACAAATGTAAAAATTGTTGGGAAAATGCTACCGTTTTGAAAAAAAATATAATTACATTCTTAAAAAAAAAAAGCTGTTTATTTATATTTTTTGTAAATAAGAATAATTTAAAAACATTAACATGCGTTATCTTCTTACTGACACTTTATTACCACTTACTGCTCACTTTTCATCAGAAAATTCTGATAGACAAGTCTTTTGTTTGTGTCCATATGGAAAGTTGTTTAACACCCCTGAGGAATAGGGCGAGACAAGAAGACTGTCCTAGCTCCTACTCCATTGTTCTCATATCACAATTTTTGAGACTGACTATAATGCACACTTTCTCCGCATTCAGTAACGAAAAGTATTTTGTTAGACGTCACACCATTTAACTCAAAGAATTCTGTCTTTAAATTATTTGGAAGAAGTGAGGGAGTAATTTTGTTCTGTCAATCTTTTTCTTTTTTTAATTTGCTCTTAAATAGTGTATGTATACTAATAAATTCAATTGTAATTGCTCATATATGAATAAAAATATTAAAATAGAGTTGTAAATGAATCTGCACATTGTGGTATCAAAATTAGTGATTTTAGTTTCTTAGAAACACATTTGAAAAAAATTATGTGAAAAAAAATCTAAAGTATAAAATGTATTTTAATTCAAATATTTTGAATTAATTTATTTGAGCTGACCTATCGGGGTGGCTTGATCCCCTGTCTGGCAAAGTCTGGTGCCATGCTTGACTGAAGCTTACATATCTCATTTTAAATTGATTAAACTTCAGTATTTTTTATCTGAATGTGTCACAATGTCTGACAATTTTAAAAGAAATGTCTTAAATTTTAACAAATGCAACAAAAATTTATTATTCATCTGTTTTAACACTTTCTGTCTTTTTATATTTTGTGTAACGTCTTACTATTTACAGAGATCAGCAAAGCAAGTCCGAAGAAAAAGAAAGGAAGATGTGTGGCAGGTTGCGGCTCTTGACTTGCAGAGGGAGCTTTTATTGCTTTTGGATTGCTTTTATTTTGTTGCGAGAGTTACGGGTTTCATTTTAAAAAAATTCATTTATCCTACTTAATAAATATGGTTTACATTTCTTTCTATGCATTATTTATGTATTTTTTTTATTAGTAATAAGGTGAACTTAGTTATTAATTTCGCACAATATTTTTAGTTTTGTTCTTGTACAGTATTTTTTTTACAATATTTTAAACCAATAAAAACTACTTATTTATGGATATTAATGTAATTATATTTAACAATATTTGCTTTTGATATGTATTTTTAATACTAGTAAAAATATGAAATCATAAAACTTCACTTATTTTTCATTAGGAATCATCATAACCATTAAGAATTAAATCAGCCTTAAATCTTCATCTTTAAATAAACTAGTGTTAGATTATTTTAATCCGTCCTTTACTATCAGGGGTCTGTCTAGGTTTTTTTGACAGGTACCTATTTTGTGAAAATTTAGACGTAATTTGTGAAAAATTAAAAATCATATTAAAAAATCAACACAAAAATATAGATTTATCGTTTCTTAAGGGATACAAAAATGAAATTTTAAGAAAAAGTATTTTGTGAAACTACCGTTTTTCCTAAAATTGAATTTGTGAAACTACCGTTTTTCCTAAAGTTGAATTTGTGAAGGTACCGCTAAACGGTAGTAAATTCGGCCTGGACAGACCCCTGACTATATTGTGATTAATTACAGCTTTAGTAATTTCTTGTTTTTCCTCAATTAAATATAGATTTTCACCCCCTGATTTTAATAATTTTTTTTTAATTTTAATCATATGAGCATTTTTAGAAATAGTGTCAATTAATTGTCTTCAAGTTTTTATGTTATCTACAAGCAAAATGATATATGCATAGCTGCCAACTCTACTGGATTTCCCAGTAGACTACTGTATTTTTCCAGTTTCTCCTGATCTACTGGTTTAATCGAATTTCTTCTGATTTTTGTGCATTTTAGAAAATTCCCTTAAATTGAGTAAGTTATCTAAAAAATCCCTATTGAAATAGAATTTTTAAACAGATTATTGCTTAAATATTTAAATAAGTATTACTAATATGTAATGAAGTAAACCTCATTTATAGAAATCAGTTTAAAACTTTTGTTGTTTTTAAATATACAGTTTATTTTAATAGTAAAATCTCTTTCTTTTAAATAATTTTAAAAAAATCTTTTAACTATCTTTGATGAATTAAATGCCTAATAATATTCAAAATTGTGAGTAAACATAATGCATAACATTTCAAGTATGTTTAATGTCAATTATAGTTGGAAAATATTGCAGTTTTTATATTTTGATTACTTTAAAAATCCATAAAATTCCCTATGTGTAAAATATTAAGTAAATTATGCAACAATTATCATGAAGTTTATATTATTTCGTAAAATCTGCTGGATTTTTTCCTATTCATGTTGGCAGCTATGTATATGTTATTGAAGTTGGTATAATTATAGCTTACAGGAAAACAAGGCTTGTAGTTTCTTATCCTACTCACCTTAGTTTTATAAAAATGCAAGAGAAAATTTTTTTTTTCAATCAGACATAAAATATAAATAATATTTTGTAACATTTTAAAAGGATTGAGGTACATAATGGAGATGCACAGTCCTCATAAAATTACCTCTAAATTGTAAGCATAAGTACTTTTTAAAAAAGTAAAGTACTTGGACATAATGCTCCACTTGCACATCAAAAGTTCGGAACAGACATTTAAAATCCTAAACTAGTGAGAGAAGTTTGAATTTTTTTCAGTTTTAAAAACCATTTTCACAATGTGATATTTAAACAGAATTTGTAGCCTTTACTTCGTTTTATATGTACACAGTTTTTTTTCTTTTTTCAAAAGAAAATAGCCATGTCCCACAAAAAGGTAAGGGCTCAAAAGGGAGAATTTAGTGTTAGTGACCCAAGAAAATTATATTTTCATGTAATTTTACTTGATTTTTGAAGTAAAATTATGCAATTAAAACATGTAATTTTTATTTCAATTTACTTATTCTATAAATTATAATGAACAATTTTATAATTTACAAATTGTCTTTTTTTTTTAAAGAAAAAAAATTATTTTTTGTAGTCACTAATACAAAAACAACGCTATATTTGAAAATGCCCATATATATTAAGTGCTTTCATTATGTATTTGTTGACAGTATTTTTTAATATCATTTTTCCCAGAAGTTTCAACCTCTAAAAAAAACCTTCTTAACCCATACATTATTTCACTACTTTTGTTGCATCTACATTGAAACCTACTTAGAGCTAAAGAAAATTGCCTTATTTTTTTTTATACTTTGTATAAAAGTGTATTGTGCTATATACCATCTTTTATCTATATGATATATATACCATCTTTTATATATATATATTATGTGCTATATATCTTTTATTCATAATAAGTAGTAAGCAATTAATTCCATGTGTGCATATAAACTTCCAGTATTTCTTTATTATATAATTACTTAAATATTCCATCATTTTATGTATTATCTGAATTTTAAGTTTAAAAAGTGTTTTGCTAAGACCAAATATACAATTGTTATAAATACAATACAATTGTTAAAATAAAATGACCAAATTTTAAAATTCATTTATGAAATCTCATTGTATTTTTATTTCTTATATTATTTGAATATTAACTTACATGTCAATTTTTTATTATTGCATTATTGAAATTACTTTAGACAATGGCATTATAAATTTTTTTTCAATGGCTATTGTGCCGTAAAATATTTATGCATTTATTTAAATATCACATTTGTTGTCAGGTTGTATCACATTAATTAATGTTAGGATATTAATGTTCAGTTATATTAAAAATGTTATTTAATTTCCACTCTTTTCTGTTATGGTACAAGTTTAAACAATTTTATTGTAATAAGCATTTTTTACTATGGTCAATCAACAGTGGTTTTTATATGTAAAAAACTGTTTGCTGTAAATTAAATGTACAATTGTAGCTTCCAAAATTTTGGAGTAAGCTAAACAACTTGTGCCTGGTAGCAGAAACTCTACTGCACTGCAGAGGGCAATGCAAAATGTTACAACATCTGCAGATTAATTTTCTCTTTGAAGTAAAAAGATTTTTTCCCCACAATATTATCATCTACAAGTTCGTACTTTTTATAAATATTTTTTTCTTCTGATTTCTTTTTTGTACTTAATGTGTGCATCTGTTTGTTCTCATATTGGGCAGAGCTATTTATTTTTAATAACTACCCTTCCTTTTGAAGCATTTCTAAACTTGCTTCTCATCAAATTTATAAAGTTGAATTGGCATAAGACTTGACGCATAGGGGGGTGGGACTTATTTTTTTAGCAGGATTAAAGGCTTTCCCCATATGGCATAGGTATTTATTCCTTTTTTTGAATTATCAATTACAACAACATAATGTTTTTGTTAATTATTTTTAAGTGCCTCGTGTTTACAAATTTTGCTGTACTGTACACATTAAGCTAAATTTTAACAATAGTCTGTGTCAGGCTGCTTTGACGTTGCAGATAAATTTGGATTTATCAAGATAGTGCTGTAGTTTGAGGCCCTAAATTCTGTTGCCAGGAACTTATGTAACTTGGAATCTATATATGAGATTTTATCCACTGTTATATTTTCATATGCTCGTAATTTTATTTAATTCAAACTGTTTTAACTGAATAAATAGTTTTAATGAGGTAAGTGTGTATATTTTAAAACTTAAATAGGCACATAGAATTAAGTGCTTGAAATTGTTTGTTATAAGTAAAGGTTGGAGGCTTATAATATGGGTATCAAACTTAAACTACATCATTTTTTTTAATTGTTAAGTGTCAGTAATATAAGGTAATTGTCAGTTAAAAATTCCTATATGCTATTTTGTAATTGTTTCTTGGGAATAAATCATACAATTCTATAAATGATATATTGTGTGCGTGTATATATATATATATATATATATATATATATACCACTTATTTTCAATTTACTACGATTGTCGCCACTGTTATGTATGTCTTTCTTCTGATCACAATTATATTGATAATTTGTAATTATTTAACTATCTCTCTTATTTTATGCATAATTTATTATGTAATGGAACTATGTGCAATAACTTATATGCTTTGAAATTTGATATTCTTCAAAATCATCAACCCCCATTTAAAAATATACAAGAATTCTGTTGATTTGTGTTGTTCAGGAATGAAATTAATTTTCTGCTCCACAATCTCTCTTACCATAACCAATATCACCTTACTTATCAGCACAATTTAGAACTTAGTAAATCTCCCATGGCATTAATTTTTTAATAATTTGACTGAAGAATTAAAACGATTACATTTTTCACATTTTTTATCCACTGTAACTTAAGCATACAAAAAAAGTCTGGCTCAATAGTCATAATTCAATTATATTATTATGCATTATTTCACATGGTTAAACATAACTTTAAAAAAAATTATAAGAAATCGTTATTTCATTTATCATTTCAATTTTATAAAAAAATTATGGTTACAAAAAGAGATTGATTTGAATGTTAGAATCTGTTCGTATAATAATAAAAAGGAATTCTGAAACTCTGTAGTATTTTAGAAAATTAAGAGCTTTCATTTTATATCATTATTTTAATAGTAGTTTAAAAGTTTGTATTGATAAGTAATTGTGTAAAAAATAAGACTTATAAATTATTCTAACTTTATGTAGATGACCTATTTTCACTTTAAGCTTCTGTCCTGATCATATACTTATAAATTGAAATGTAAATCAGTATAATTTTCGTTTCATATTTGTATTTTCAAATCTACTTAATTTAGTTTATTATCTCTTATTTTATGTCATACAATTTTTAGGCATCTAAATGCATTTCTCAGTGATAAAGTTCTTGAAAGAAAATATTTTTTTATTTAGTGCATTTCATATATATTTTAGAAAATATTTTTTAAATTTGTTTTATAAAGATTTATTGAATCAAAATTCAAATGTAATATTTATCATGCTTTGTATGAATATACTAGTCTCTTTCGTAGTTTGAACTATTTTTGGATAATTATTGCAATGTCACTTTCCCACTATATTTCTACTGTTGCAATATTTTTTATACAGTTACACTTATTCTGTATACTATAGTTATAATATTACTTTTTTTTAAATCTTTTTTACATGTCTATACCCTTATTGTTATCACATGAATGATGTTTATGAAAGTAGTGTTGTGATTTTGAAAACGAAATAAAATTTTTATAGATATTTATAAAAATTATTTCTCACTTTTTACAACACTTTTTATGCCAAGTAACATAAGGTTATTGCGTTCACCTGTCTAAACTCACTCTTTCGTGATTTCTTATAGCCATTTTGTTGTTGTTGTTGACCACGAGGGGTCACGAGTTCTTGTTTTCCAGTGGCGCCGTCTATGTCCAAGAATTTGACTTCTGCCACACCCATACATCACACCCGTTTATAGGGTGGGCCCATTCATACATCTATTCCTTCATCACTCGCAATTTTGCCCTGAACCAGAGATTGATCAATCTCCAATTCAGCTCCACCAGAGTTTAATTTGTTATAAAAACATGGAGGACTTTGTGATCCGACAGGTTTAACGTGCACCCGTTACCATTTACTACACACACCTGAAAACCAAACTATCCTAGCTTTTGTAGCCATGACCTATTTTCAGAAAATATGAAGCCAATATTTTAATATGAATCAAGTTTCAAACAAATAACCCTTGGCCAAAAGATATTAAAAAAATCACAATATGATTACTGTTTCATTTGTGCTACATATGCTCATGCTTTTTAGGCTTAATAATATTTAAAAACTCATATAAAAAAATCTAAATTTGGATATTTTCAAAAATATGACTCCCATATTTTAATCAAGAAGTAAATAACAAATAAATCGCATGTTGCAAAAATTATCAACATAATGTCTAACTTTACGTTATTACTACCTAAGTCAGCAAGAATTTAAACAAATCTCAAAATGCCCAACCTTACATGGCATGATACATGCTTTTGACTTTGCATATTTTACAAAAAATAAGAATTTAAAAAAAAAAAAAAATTATAAATATATCTAGACATAAATGGATATTTTTGAAAATATGACACCCATATTATGAAATTTAAATTAATTCCATACAGCAAAGAACTATAAAAATATTCCAACATGTTCATCCTTACATAAGCAGGGTATATGCTTTTGGCTTCGTGTACTCTGGACAAAATAAGAAAATTTTCAAGAATTCCATTATTGTTTCTAGTCATAAATGGATATTTAAAGAAAATTACAGCTACCTAATATGAAACTAGCTGTAAATGAGTCTCACAGAGTAAAAAATTATGAGGAAAAAAAATCAAAAAATGCCCATCCTTACATTAACAAGATAGATGCTAATGTAAGGTTGAAAATTTTTGAAATTATCTGTTAATATTTCTAGACATAAATGGGTATTTTATGAAACTTGTTTTAAATAAATAATACACGGCAAAAAAATTATTTTTAAGAAAAGTCCAAAATGGCTAATTTTACGTTTACAAGATACAGGCGTTTGACTTAGAGTACTTTGGACAAAAAAAGAATTTTTAAACATTTATGGATATTTATAGGCATGATAAGATGTTTTAAGAAAATATGTCACTTATACTTTAAGATGAAACTAGTTTTAAATGAATATCACATCGCAAAAAGTATGAAAAATTAAAATTTGTCATCCTAACATTAGAACTAAGGTAGTAGCCAGAAGGGGGGCAATTGTCCCTTTGTCCCGCACCTTTTTGCCCCCTATCGGGATGAACTTAAAAATCGTGGGTAAAAAGCTACTGCCTTGCAATAAAATATATATATTCTTTAAAAATCTAGGGTTATTTTATATTTGTAAATGAGAATAATTTAAATACATAAAAACGGGAATATGTTCTTTTACTTACCCTTTACCTCCAATTTCCTGTTGAGATATCTCTTTCTCAGAAAATTTTGAGGGTCAAGTCAATAAATGTTTCAGATAGTGTTCATATGGAAAATTATTCAACACCCCTGATGGATGAGGGGATGCAAGAAGACTGTTGTAACTCCTACTCCATGGTCCTCACGTGACGATACTTTTTGAGACTGTATGCACACTTTTACCGCATTCAATAAAGAAAAGAATTTTGTAAAATGTAGCCCCGCTTAATGTTAAAGAATTATATTCTTAAGTTATTTGGAAGAAATAAAGTAATAAGTTTGTTTTATTATTATTTTTTTTAATTGCTCTTAAATAGTGTGTATGTTATTGTGAATGAGCGAAATTGACGGTTGTTGGCTTCCACCGGTGAATGTTGACAATCACATAGTTGCTTTGGTAAGTCCCGGATAGTTGCCCGGTATGCCGTACATCAATTTTTTTAAGCATGAATGTACTGAATGTCGTGCTTCACCTTACAGGTCTTGGTAAAAAGTTAAAAATGACGCTACTGAATAATAATGTAGGATATAATTGAGAAAAATCGAGTTATCTGTATCATATGAAACATATGGAGATGTAGCTGAACTGGATTTAAATCAGTTACAAATGATACAATTCAACGATTAAAAATTAGAAAATTGTTTCTTAATTTTTAACGTGACTAAATTTTATATGCTGAATTTTTACAAATTGGACAACAACTTATTCTACTAATTTGAAATTATAATGGCATAATTCCTGTATTTTTAAATATAACTTTTAAAAGTGTAAGCCTGCAACTTGAATCGTTGGTATCGTTTTCCACTATGCGTTTAGCATATCTTCAAGGAACTTTAAATAATGGCGAAAATGCGATTTTTACTTAGAAATATGTAGCATAGTGAGAAATAAACTCATAAAGGCGATAATAGGATTTTTTTTAATAAAAAATTTCAATTCATTATTATTGTACGAAAAAATTACAAATTTTAATTTCTTAGTACTGATCGTGGGATAATTGTATAATGTATTTCTTCAAATTTTAATTATGAAACAAAACCCGTTGGATGCAATTTAGGATATCTATGTACCGTGAAACTGTCCAAAAGGTTACTAATTGTGTGTTGTTGTTTTTCATATATATAATTTTTTTATTGCTATTCAAAATTTTCACCAACGAGAACAGATCTAACTACATTGATAAATGTTTTTAAATAGGAAAACAAATCGTATTTATATTTTAAGTGACAAAATTATACCAAAAAATATATTTTAAGTGACAAAATTATACCAAAAAATATATTTTAAGTAACAAAATTATACCAAATGTTTGTCCAATTTATTAGAAGCCTGAGATCTCATAGAATGGATGTGACCGGTTCTTCCTCCGATCGAAAAAGCCATATTGTCCACAGTCCATTCAAAAGAAATAATGGAAATTTTGGACAAAGCCCTACATACAACCACTTAAAAGGGAACAACACAGAAGTCTTTAAAGAAGAAAGATTTTTTAATGAATTTTAGAATGACTGTGATAAACTTAATACATTTTTTTTTCAATATATTGTACAGTGGGCGAAATAAATAAATAAATCGGACCATCCTGATCGAATGTTCTAGGGCTCAGTCTTAATGGTTGGAGGGGGTGATCTCAATCATTTGAATTAATTAGTGAAGACGATATTTTAAGTTGCGAAATTAGACTCAAAAACGTACTTTATCTGCATAAAAATATCTTCATTTTATGATGGATTTGGATTACTGACCCTCCAAACTATAGGGGATTTTTAAAAAGTCGAATTTTTAAAATTTATTTCTCAGGAACTATTCGACCGATTCCACTCAAAAAGAAAAATTCCGACCGAAAAGAAAAGATTCCGTTCTTTAAAGTGATCTAAGAAATTGCATACCTTACAATTCCAAAACTTTTCGACTATTATTAAGTAAAATTGTGAAATTAATATTTAAAAAAAAAATAAATAAAAAATAATATTTAATAAATTAAATATTTAATAAAAGGGATTTTCAGGATTATTATCAGGAAAAACTATAAATATTTAATATTTTGAAACGGAATTATTTTGCATAGAATTATCTAAATATTTTTCAGTACGCTTAAAAAGTTCTCAAGAAATGGTAAAGTAAGGTTAACATGAAGGGGGCCAAACTATAAGGGCCATATTTCACACATTATAGTGATTTCATCATAAAAAAAGGTATGTTTATTCAGAGAAGAAACGTTTTTGTGTCTGTTTTCGTAACTTTCAAAATCGGATGCACTAATTATTTAACATATTTAAAAGTCACCCTCTTAAACCATTAACATGGAATCCTGAAAATCCGATCGTTAGATCAGAAGTTATTGAGGATGGTCCTTTTTATTGTACACATACAAATTTTAACCTACCAAAATGAATTTTTATAGACAAATCAGGAGCCATACAAAGGCCCATAATAGGCTCCATTAGGTAACCGCTTTAAAGTTCTTTAAGCTTAATATTCGCGACAGCAATGTGTGAGGCATAGTATGGTTAGAAGCGCGACGGACTAGTAAGCAAAGGGTCTGTGGTTCGATAATGGTCGAGGATTGAATTTTAAAACTGCGATACCGGTCAAATGTTAATTTTTATTTATTTATTCTATATTATTCTTTTGACATTTTTTTCAATATTTTAACGTAAATGAAGTATTCAATATATAAAAATTATTATTTTTCTTTGGAAAAAAGCGAATAATTGCCAAAAAACGGATAAATTTCGGCTTCGAAGACACGCAGACGAATCACCCCGTATCTTCCTTTAATATTAACTTATAATTTTCAAACTCGACAAGAGATTGGAGTTCAATACACTAAACAATCGTACCAAAGGGAATTTTAATAGGCAAATCAGGGGGCATACAATGGCCCATAATAGGTTCCATTAGGTAACCGCTTTAAAGTTCTTTAAGCTCAATATTCGCGGCAGCAGCGTGTCAGGCATAGTGTGGATAGAAGCGCGATTGGGTAGTAAGCAAAGGGTCTGGGGCCGAGGATTAATTTTTAAAACTGCGATACCGGTCACGGGT
This sequence comes from Parasteatoda tepidariorum, assembly GCF_982258835.1. NCBI lineage: Eukaryota > Metazoa > Arthropoda > Arachnida > Araneae > Theridiidae > Parasteatoda > Parasteatoda tepidariorum. The sequence continues at coordinate 119,889,343 of NC_141755.1, read as the reverse complement.
TAATTTTTATTTATTTGATCTGTAAAATATTTTTTTTAGATCTTTTTCAATATTTTAACGTGAATGACAACCGGTCAAACAATTTCATTTCAAAAGCCCTCTCATGGTCAGCTATGAAATTGAACTTTGCCCCCCCCCTGCTCCCTCTAATTCACCTATTAAAATTTTCTGGTACAGTATTGTTTGAACCATAGACCACAACTAAGGGTCCAAGTTTGAAAAATATAACATTACATTAAAAGGAGTTAGGCGGCTTCCAAATTCGAAACGCACCCCACCTTTTTATTTGTTTTTTAATTTTTTATTATTATTCCAATATGTGTCGTTTAACAAAAAAAGATGCACGATTTTAATCATAGAACACCTTACGCATGGTAAACTTTCAAATATATTGTAAAAATAATTTATAATAATAGAAAAAAACCCTATTTTCCTGGATTTTTCCAGTTTTCACCCAATATTTGAAATTTTCCTAATTTAAAAAAATTATTTCCTACGCGTTGGATCCTCTAAAATACAGAAAAGCACAATAAAATAATAATATAATGCAAAATAAGCGGAAAAAAAATTTTTTTTTTAAAGTTGCCGCAGCAGGAATTCGAACCTGTGACCTCTCATTACAGGCGCGAGTTACTTGTCCTGTGTCTTGACCACCCGAACACGCAAAACCTGCCACAATTTCGCTTCAAAATCCCTCTCAAGGTCAGCTGTGAAATTGACCTTTGGGGACCCCCCCTGCTCCGCCTAATTCACCTATAAAAATTTCCTCGTACTGTATTGTTAGGACCATGGACCTCTACTTAGTGTCCGCGTTTGAAAATTATAACTTTATATTAAAAGGAGTTAGATGGCTTCGAAATTCGAACCGCACCACACATTTTATTTTATTTTTCATTTTTTTTATTATTAATCCATTTTCTGATGTTTTACAAAGAAAGATGCACGATTTTACTCATAGATCACCTTACGCATGATAAACGTTCAAGTATATTGTAAAAATAATTTAAAACAGTGGGAAAAAAACCCAAATTTCCAGGATTTTTCCTGTTTTTACCCATTATTCGCTGTTTTCCCTATTTAAAAAAATTATTTCGTACATGTAGGACCCACTAAAATACAGAAAAACACAATAAAAAAATAATATAATGCAAAATAAGCAAAAGAAAAAAAAAGAAACATTTTTGAGAAGTTGCCGCAGCAGGGATTCGAACCCCTGCCCTCTCATCCCTGCCGTGAATTGCAAGTCCAGCGTCTTGACCTCCAGACCACTTGAACACAGGAAGTCTGCCACAATTTCACTTCAAAATCCCTCTCAAGGTCAGCTGTGCAATTGACCTTTGGGGACCCCCACAGCTCCCCCTAATTCACCTATAAAAATTTCCTCGTACTGTATTGTTAGAACCATGGACCTCTACTTAGTGTCCGAGTTTGAAAATTATAACTTTATATTAAAAGGAGTTAGATGGCTTCGAAATTCGAACCGCACCACACCTTTTTATTTTATTTTTCATTTTTTTTATTATTAATCCATTTTCTGTTGTTTTACAAAGAAAGATGCACGATTTTACTCATAGATCACCTTACTCATGATAAACGTTCAAGTATATTGTAAAAATAATTTAAAACAGTGGGAAAAAACCCAAATTTCTTGGATTTTTCCTGTTTTTTCCCATTATTCGCTGTTTTCCCTATTTAAAAAAATTATTTCGTACATGTAGGACCCACTAAAATACAGAAAAACACAATAAAAAAATAATATAATGCAAAATAAGCAAAAGAAAAAAAAAGAAAAAATTTTGAAAAGTTGCCGCAGCAGGGATTCGAACCCCTGCCCTCTCATCCCTGCCGTAAATTGCTAGTTCAGCGTCTTGACCTCCGGACCACTTGAACACAGGTAGTCTGCCATAATTTCACTTCAAAATCCCTCTCAAGGTCAGCTGTGCAATTGACCTTTGGGGACCCCCACAGCTCCCCCTAATTCACCTATAAAAATTTCCTCGTACTGTATTGTTAGGACCATGGACCTCTACTTAGTGTCCGAGTTTGAAAATTATAACTTTATATTAAAAGGAGTAAGATGGCTTCGAAATTCGAACCGCACCACACCTTTTTATTTTATTTTTCACTTTTTTTATTATTAATCCATTTTCGGTTGTTTTACAAAGAAAGATGCACGATTTTACTCATAGATCACCTTACGCATGATAAACGTTCAAGTATATTGTAAAAATAATTTAAAACAGTGGGAAAAAAACCCAAATTTCTTGGATTTTTCCTGTTTTTTCCCATTATTCGCTGTTTTCCCTATTTAAAAAAATTATTTCGTACATGTAGGACCCACTAAAATACAGAAAAACACAATAAAAATATAATATAATGCAAAATAAGCAAAGGAAAAAAAAAATTTTTAGAAATTGCCGCAGCAGGGATTCGAACCCCTGACCTCTCATCCCTGCCGTGAATTGCAAGTCCAGCGTCTTGACCTCCAGACCACTTGAACACAGGAAGTCTGCCACAATTTCACTTCAAAATCCCTCTCAAGGTCAGCTGTGCAATTGACCTTTGGGGACCCCCACAGCTCCCCCTAATTCACCTATAAAAATTTCCTCGTACTGTATTGTTAGAACCATGGACCTCTACTTAGTGTCCGAGTTTGAAAATTATAACTTTATATTAAAAGGAGTTAGATGGCTTCGAAATTCGAACCGCACCACACCTTTTTATTTTATTTTTCATTTTTTTTATTATTAATCCATTTTCTGTTGTTTTACAAAGAAAGATGCACGATTTTACTCATAGATCACCTTACTCATGATAAACGTTCAAGTATATTGTAAAAATAATTTAAAACAGTGGGAAAAAAACCCAAATTTCCTGGATTTTTCCTGTTTTTACCCATTATTCGCTGTTTTCCCTATTTAAAAAAATTATTTCGTACATTTAGGACCCACTAAAATACAGAAAAACACAATAAAAAAATAATATAATGCAAAATAAGCAAAAGAAAAAAAAAGAAAAATTTTTGAGAAGTTGCCGCAGCAGGGATTCGAACCCCAGCCCTCTCATCCCAGCCGCGAATTACTAGTCCAGCGTCTTGACCACCGGACCACTTGAACACTGGAAGTCTGCCACAATTTCACTTCAAAATCCCTCTCAAGGTCAGCTGTGCAATTGACCTTTGGGGACCCCCACAGCTCCTCCTAATTCACCTATAAAAATTTCCTCGTACTGTATTGTTAGGACCATGGACCTCTACTTAGTGTCCGAGTTTGAAAATTATAACTTTATATTAAAAGGAGTAAGATGGCTTCGAAATTCGAACCGCACCACACCTTTTTATTTTATTTTTCACTTTTTTTATTATTAATCCATTTTCGGTTGTTTTACAAAGAAAGATGCACGATTTTACTCATAGATCACCTTACGCATGATAAACGTTCAAGTATATTGTAAAAATAATTTAAAACAGTGGGAAAAAAACCCAAATTTCTTGGATTTTTCCTGTTTTTTCCCATTATTCGCTGTTTTCCCTATTTAAAAAAATTATTTCGTACATGTAGGACCCACTAAAATACAGAAAAACACAATAAAAATATAATATAATGCAAAATAAGCAAAGGAAAAAAAAAAATTTTTAGAAATTGCCGCAGCAGGGATTCGAACCCCTGACCTCTCATCCCTGCCGTGAATTGCAAGTCCAGCGTCTTGACCTCCAGACCACTTGAACACAGGAAGTCTGCCACAATTTCACTTCAAAATCCCTCTCAAGGTCAGCTGTGCAATTGACCTTTGGGGACCCCCACAGCTCCCCCTAATTCACCTATAAAAATTTCCTCGTACTGTATTGTTAGAACCATGGACCTCTACTTAGTGTCCGAGTTTGAAAATTATAACTTTATATTAAAAGGAGTTAGATGGCTTCGAAATTCGAACCGCACCACACCTTTTTATTTTATTTTTCATTTTTTTTATTATTAATCCATTTTCTGTTGTTTTACAAAGAAAGATGCACGATTTTACTCATAGATCACCTTACTCATGATAAACGTTCAAGTATATTGTAAAAATAATTTAAAACAGTGGGAAAAAAACCCAAATTTCCTGGATTTTTCCTGTTTTTACCCATTATTCGCTGTTTTCCCTATTTAAAAAAATTATTTCGTACATTTAGGACCCACTAAAATACAGAAAAACACAATAAAAAAATAATATAATGCAAAATAAGCAAAAGAAGAAAAAAGAAAAATTTTTGAGAAGTTGCCGCAGCAGGGATTCGAACCCCAGCCCTCTCATCCCAGCCGCGAAATACTAGTCCAGCGTCTTGACCACCGGACCACTTGAACACTGGAAGTCTGCCACAATTTCACTTCAAAATCCCTCTCAAGGTCAGCTGTGCAATTGACCTTTGGGGACCCTCACAGCTCCCAATAATTCACCTATAAAAATTTCCTCGTACTGTATTGTTAGGACCATGGACCTCTACCTAGTGTCCGAGTTTGAAAATTATAACTGTATATTAAAAGGAGTTAGATGGCATCGAAATTCGAACCGCACCACACCTTTTTATTTCATTTTTCATTTTTTTTATTATTAATCCATTTTTTGTTGTTTTACAAAGAAAGATGCACGATTTTACTCATAGATCACCTTACGCATGATAAACGTTCAAGTATATTGTAAAAATAATTTAAAACAGTGGGAAAAAAACCCAAATTTCCTGGATTTTTCCTGTTTTTACTCATTATTCGCTGTTTTCCCTATTTAAAGAAATTATTTCGTACATGTAGGACCCACTAAAATACAGAAAAACACAATAAAAAAATAATATAATGCAAAATAAGCAAAAGAAAAAAAAAGAAAAATTTTTGAGAAATTGCCGCAGCAGGGATTCGAACCCCTGACCTCTCATCCCTGCCGTGAATTGCAAGTCCAGCGTCTTGACCTCCGGACCACTTGAACACAGGAAGTCTGCCACAATTTCACTTCAAAGTCCCTCTCAAGGTCAGCTGTGCAATTGACCTTTGGGGACCCCCACAGCTCCCCCTAATTCACCTATAAAAATTTCCTCGTACTGTATTGTTAGGACCATGGACCTCTACTTAGTGTCCGAGTTTGAAAATTATAGCTTTATATTAAAAGGAGTTAGATGGTTTTGAAATTCGAACCGCACCACACCTTTTTATTACATTTTTCATTTTTTTTTATTATTAATCCATTTTCTGTTGTTTTACAAAGAAAGATACACGATTTTACTCATAGATCACCTTACGCATGATAAACGTTCAAGTATATTGTAAAAATAATTTAAAACAGTGGGAAAAAAACCCAAATTTCCTGAATTTTTCCTGTTTTTTCCCATTATTCGCTGTTTTCCCTATTTAAAAAAATTATTTCGTACATGTAGGACCCACTAAAATACAGAAAAACACAATAAAAAATAATATAATGCAAAATAAGCAAAAGAGAAAAAAAAGAAAAATTTTTGAGAAGTTGCCGCAGCAGGGAATCGAACCCCTGCCCTCTCATCCCTGCCGTGAATTGCTAGTCGAGCGTCTTGACCTCCGGACCACTTGAACATAGGAAGTCTGCCACAATTTCACTTCAAAATCCCTCTCAAGGTCAGCTGTGCAATTGACCTTTGGGGACCCCCACAGCTCCCCCTAATTCACCTATAAAAATTTCCTCGTACTGTATTGTTAGGACCATGGACCTCTACTTAGTGTCCGAGTTTGAAAATTATAACTTTATATTAAAAGGAGTTAGATGGCTTCGAAATTCGAACCGCACCACACCTTTTTATTTTATTTTTCATTTTTTTTATTATTAATCCATTTTCTGTTGTTTTACAAAGAAAGATGCACGATTTTACTCATAGATCACCTTACTCATGATAAACGTTCAAGTATATTGTAAAAATAATTTAAAACAGTGGGAAAAAAACCCAAATTTCCTGGATTTTTCCTGTTTTTACCCATTATTCGCTGTTTTCCCTATTTAAAAAAATTATTTCGTACATTTAGGACCCACTAAAATACAGAAAAACACAATAAAAAAATAATATAATGCAAAATAAGCAAAAGAAAAAAAAAGAAAAATTTTTGAGAAGTTGCCGCAGCAGGGATTCGAACCCCAGCCCTCTCATCCCAGCCGCGAATTACTAGTCCAGCGTCTTGACCACCGGACCACTTGAACACTAGAAGTCTGCCACAATTTCACTTCAAAATCCCTCTCAAGGTCAGCTGTGCAATTGACCTTTGGGGACCCTCACAGCTCCCAATAATTCACCTATAAAAATTTCCTCGTACTGTATTGTTAGGACCATGGACCTCTACCTAGTGTCCGAGTTTGAAAATTATAACTGTATATTAAAAGGAGTTAGATGGCATCGAAATTCGAACCGCACCACACCTTTTTATTTCATTTTTCATTTTTTTTATTATTAATCCATTTTCTGTTGTTTTACAAAGAAAGATGCACGATTTTACTCATAGATCACCTTACGCATGATAAACGTTCAAGTATATTGTAAAAATAATTTAAAACAGTGGGAAAAAAACCCAAATTTCCTGGATTTTTCCTGTTTTTACCCATTATTCGCTGTTTTCCCTATTTAAAGAAATTATTTCGTACATGTAGGACCCACTAAAATACAGAAAAACACAATAAAAAAATAATATAATGCAAAATAAGCAAAAGAAAAAAAAAGAAAAATTTTTGAGAAATTGCCGCAGCAGGGATTCGAACCCCTGACCTCTCATCCCTGCCGTGAATTGCAAGTCCAGCGTCTTGACCTCCGGACCACTTGAACACAGGAAGTCTGCCACAATTTCACTTCAAAGTCCCTCTCAAGGTCAGCTGTGCAATTGACCTTTGGGGACCCCCACAGCTCCCCCTAATTCACCTATAAAAATTTCCTCGTACTGTATTGTTAGGACCATGGACCTCTACTTAGTGTCCGAGTTTGAAAATTATAGCTTTATATTAAAAGGAGTTAGATGGTTTTGAAATTCGAACCGCACCACACCTTTTTATTACATTTTTCATTTTTTTTTATTATTAATCCATTTTCTGTTGTTTTACAAAGAAAGATACACGATTTTACTCATAGATCACCTTACGCATGATAAACGTTCAAGTATATTGTAAAAATAATTTAAAACAGTGGGAAAAAAACCCAAATTTCTTGAATTTTTCCTGTTTTTTCCCATTATTCGCTGTTTTCCCTATTTAAAAAAATTATTTCGTACATGTAGGACCCACTAAAATACAGAAAAGCACAATAAAAAAATAATATAATGCAAAATAAGCAAAAGAAAAAAAAAAGAAAAATTTTTGAGAAGTTGCCGCAGCAGGGAATCGAACCCCTGCCCTCTCATCCCTGCCGTGAATTGCTAGTCGAGCGACTTGAGCTCCGGACCACTTGAACATAGGAAGTCTGCCACAATTTCACTTCAAAATCCCTATCAAGTTCAGCTGTGCAATTGACCTTTGGGGACCCCCACAGCTCCCCCTAATTCACCTATAAAAATTTCCTCGTACTGTATTGTTAGGACCATGGACCTCTACTTAGTGTCCGAGTTTGAAAATTATAACTTTATATTAAAAGGAGTTAGATGGCTTCGAAATTCGAACCGCACCACACCTTTTTATATTATTTTTCATTTTTTTTATTATTAATCCATTTTCTGTTGTTTTACAAACAAAGATGCACGATTTTACTCATAGATCACCTTACGCATGATAAACGTTCAAGTATATTGCAAAAATAATTTAAAACAGTGGGAAAAAAACCCAAATTTCCTGGATTTTTCCTGTTTTTACCCATTATTCGCTGTTTTCCCTATTTAAAAAAATTATTTCGTACATGTAGGACCCACTAAAATACAGAAAAACACAATAAAAAAATAATATAATGCAAAATAAGCAAAAGAAAAAAAAAGAAAAATTTTTGAGAAGTTGCCGCAGCAGGGATTCGAACCCCTGCCCTCTCATTCCTGCCGTGAATTACTAGTCCAGCGTCTTGACCACCGGACCACTTGAACACTGGAAGTCTGCCACAATTTCACTTCAAAATCCCTCTCAAGGTCAGCTGTGCAATTGATCTTTGGGGACCCCCACAGCTCCCCCTAATTCAACTATAAAAATTTCCTCGTACTGTATTGTTAGGACCATGGACCTCTACTTTGTGTCCGAGTTTGAAAATTATAACTTTATATTAAAAGGAGTTAGATGGCTTCGAAATTCGAACCGCACCACACCTTTTTATTTTATTTTTCATTTTTTTTTATTATTAATCCATTTTCTGATGTTTTACAAAGAAAGATGCCCGATTTTACTCATAGATTACCTTACGCATGATAAACGTTCAAGTATATTGTAAAAATAATTTAAAACAGTGGGAAAAAAACCCAAATTTCCTGGATTTTTCCTGTTTTTACCCATTATTCGCTGTTTTCCCTACTTAAAAAAATTATTTCGTACATGTAGGACCCACTAAAATACAGAAAAACACAATAAAAAAATAATATAATGCAAAATAAAAAAAAGAAAAAAAAAGAAAAATTTTTGAGAAGTTGCCGCAGCAGGGATTCGAACCCCTGCCCTCTCATCCCTGCCGTAAATTGCTAGTTCAGCGTCTTGACCTCCGGACCACTTGAACACAGGTAGTCTGCCATAATTTCACTTCAAAATCCCTCTCAAGGTCAGCTGTGCAATTGACCTTTGGGGACCCCCACAGCTCCCCCTAATTCACCTATAAAAATTTCCTCGTACTGTATTGTTAGGACCATGGACCTCTACTTAGTGTCCGAGTTTGAAAATTATAACTTTATATTAAAAGGAGTTAGGTGGCTTCGAAATTCGAACCGCACCACACCTTTTTATTTTATTTTTCATTTTTTTTATTATTAATCCATTTTCTGTTGTTTTACAAACAAAGATGCACGATTTTACTCATAGATCACCTTACGCATGATAAACATTCAAGTATATTGCAAAAATAATTTAAAACAGTGGGAAAAAAACCCAAATTTCCTGGATTTTTCCTGTTTTTACCCATTATTCGCTGTTTTCCCTATTTAAAAAAATTATTTCGTACATGTAGGACCCACTGAAATACAGAAAAACACAATAAAAAAATAATATAATGCAAAATAAGCAAAAGAAAAAAAAGAAAAATTTTTGAGAAGTTGCCGCAGCAGGGATTCGAACCCCTGCCCTCTCATCCCTGCCGTGAATTGCTAGTTCAGCGTCTTGACCTCCGGACCACTTGAACACAGGAAGTCTGCCATAATTTCACTTCAAAATCCCTCTCAAGGTCAGCTGTGCAATTGACCTTTGGGGACCCCAACAGCTCCCCTTAATTCCCCTATAAAAATTTCCTCGTACTGTATTGTTAGGACCATGGACCTCTACTTAGTATCCGAGTTTGAAAATTATAACTTTATATTAAAAGGAGTTAGATGGCTTCGAAATTCGAACCGCACCACACCTTTTTATTTTATTTTTCGTTTTTTTTTTATTATTAATCCATTTTCTGTTGTTTTACAAAGAAAGATGCACGATTTTACTCATAGATCACCTTACGCATGATAAACGTTCAAGTATATTGTAAAAATAATTTAAAACAGTGGGAAAAAAACCCAAATTTCCTGGATTTTTCCTGTTTTTACCCATTATTCGCTGTTTTCCCTATTTAAAAAAATTATTTCGTACATGTAGGACCCACTAAAATACAGAAAAACACAATAAAAAAATAATATAATGCAAAATAAGCAAAAGAAAAAAAAAGAAAAATTTTTGAGAAGTTGCCGCAGCAGGGATTCGAACCCCAGCCCTCTCATCCCTGCCGCGAATTACTAGTCCAGCGTCTTGACCACCGGACCACTTGAACACTGGAAGTCTGCCACAATTTCACTTCAAAATCCCTCTCAAGGTCAGCTGTGCAATTGACCTTTGGGGACCCCCACAGCTCCCCCTAATTCACATATAAAAATTTCCTCGTACTGTATTGTGAGGACCATGGACCTCTACTTAATGTCCGAGTTTGAAAATTATAACTTTATATTAAAAGGAGTTAGATGGCTTCGAAATTCGAACCGCACCACACCTTTTTATTTTATTTATCATTTTTTTTACTATTAATCCATTTTCTGCTGTTTTACAAAGGAATATGCACGATTTGACTCAAGGATCACCTTACGCATGATAAACGCTCAAGTATATTGTAAGAATAATTTAAAACAGTGGGAAAAAAACCCAAATTTCCTGGATTTTTCCTGTTTTTACCCATTATTCGCTGTTTTTCCTATTTAAAAAAATTATTTCGTACATGTAGGACCCTCTAAAATACAGAAAAACACAATAAAAAAATAATATAATGCAAAATAAGCAAAAGAAAAAAAAAGAAAAATTTTTGAGAAGTTGCCGCAGCAGGGATTCGAACCCCTGCCCTCTCATCCCTGCCGTGAATTACTAGTCCAGCGTCTTGACCACCGGACCACTTGAACACAGGAAGTCTGCCACAATTTCACTTCAAAATCCCTCTCAAGGTCAGCTGTGCAATTGACCTTTGGGGACCCCCACAGCTCCCACTGATTCACCTATAAAAATTTCCTCCTACTGTATTGTTAGGACCATGGACCTCTACTTAGTGTCCGAGTTTGAAAATTATAACTTTATATTAAAAGGAGTTAGATGGCTTCGAAATTCGAACCGCACCACACCTTTTTATTTTATTATTCATTTTTTTTTATTATTAATCCATTTTCTGTTGTTTCACGAAGGAAGATGCACGATTTTACTCGAAGATCACCTTACGCATGATAAACGTTCAAGTTTATTGTAAAAATAATTTAAAACAGTGGGAAAAAAACCCAAATTTCCTGGATTTTTCCTGTTTTTACCCATTATTCGCTGTTTTCCCTATTTAAAAAAATTATTTCGTACATGTAGGACCCACTAAAATACAGAAAAACACAATAAAAAAATAATATAATGCAAAATAAGCAAAAGAAAAATTTTTGAGAAGTTGCCGCAGCAGGGATTCGAACCCCTGCCCTCTCATCCCTGCCGTGAATTGCTAGTCCAGCGTCTTGACCTCCGGACCACTTGAACACAGGAAGTCCGCCACAATTTTACTTCAAAATCCCTCTCAAGGTCAGCTGTGCAATTGACCTTTGGGGACCCCCACAGCTCCCCCTAATTCACCTATAAAAATTTCCTTGTACTGTATTGTGAGGACCATAGACCTCTACTTAGTGTCCGAGTTTGAAAATTATAACTTTATATTAAAAGGAGATAGATGGCTTCGAAATTCGAACCGCACCACACCTTTTTATTTTATTTTTCATTTTTATTATTATTAATCCATTTTCTGCTGTTTTACAAAGAAAGATGCACGATTTTACTCATAGATCACCTTACGCATGATAAACGTTCAAGTATATTGTAAAAATAATTTAAAACAGTGGGGAAAAAACCCAAATTTCCTGAATTTTTCCTGTTTTTACCCTTTATTCGCTGTTTTCCCTATTTAAAAAAATTATTTCGTACATGTAGGACCCACTAAAATACAGAAAAACACAATAAAAAATAATATAATACAAAATAAGCAAAAGAAAAAAAAAGAAAAATTTTTGAGAAGTTGCCACAGCAGGGATTCGAACCCCTGCCCTCTCATCCTTGCCGTGAAACGCTAGTCCAGCGTCTTGACCTCCGGACCACTTGAACACAGGAAGTCAGCCATAATTTCACTTCAAAATCCCTCTCAAGGTCAGCTATGCAATTGACCTTTGGGGACCCCCACAGCTCCCCCTAATTCACCTATAAAAATTTCCTCGTATCGTATTGTTAGGACCATGGACCTCTACTTAATGTCCGAGTTTGAAAATTATAACTTTATATTAAAAGGAGTTAGATGGCTTCGAAATTCGAAGCGCACCACACCTTTTTATTTTATTTTTCATATTTTTTATTATTAATCCATTTTCTGTTGTTTTACAAAGGAAGATGCACGATTTTACTTGTAGATCACCTTAGGCATGATAAACGTTCAAGTATATTGTAAAAATAATTTGAAACAGTGGGAAAAAAACCCAAGTTTCCTGGATTTTTCCTGTTTTTATCCGTTATTCGCTGTTTTCCCTATTTAAAAAAATTATTTCGTACATGTAGGACCCACTAAAATTCAAAAAAACACAATAAAAAAATAATATAATGCAAAATAAGCAAAAGAAAAAAAAAGAAAAATTTTTAAGAAGTTGCCGCAGCAGGGATTCGAACCCCTGCCCTCTCATCCCTGCCGTGAATTACTAGTCCAGCGTCTTGCCCACCGGACCACTTGAACACTTGAAGTCTGCCACAATTTCACTTCAAAATCCCTCTCAAGGTCAGCAGAGCAATTGACCTTTGCGGACCCCCCCTGCTTCGCCTAATTCATCTATAAAAATTTCCTCGTACTGTATTGTTAGGACCATGGACCTCTACTTAGTGTCCGAGTTTGAAAATTATAACTTTATATTAAAAGGAGTTAGATGGCTTCGAAATTCGAACCGCACCACACCTTTTTATTTCATTTTTCATTTTTTTTATTATTAATCCATTTTCTGCTGTTTTACAAAGAAAGATGCACGATTTTACTCATCGATCACCTTACGCATGATAAACGTTCAAGTATATTGTAAAAATAATTTAAAACAGAGGGAAAAAAACCCAAATTTCCAGGATTTTTCTTGTTTTTACCCATTATTCGCTGTTTTCCCTATTTAAAAAAATTATTTCGTACATGTAGGACCCACTAAAATACAGAAAAACACAATAAAAAAATAATATAATGCAAAATAAGCAAAAGAAAAAAAAAAAATTTTTGAGAAGTTGCCGCAGCAGGGATTCGAACCCCTGCCCTCTCATCCCTGCCGTGAATTGCTAGTCCAGCGTCTTGACCTCCGGACCACTTGAACACAGGAACTCTGCCATAATTTCACTTCAAAATCCCTCTCAAGGTCAGCTGTGCAATTGACCTTTGGGGACCCCCACAGCTCCCCCTAATTCACCTATAAAAATTTCCTCGTACTGCATTGTTAGGACCATGGACCTCTACTTAATGTCCGAGTTTGAAAATTATAACTTTATATTAAAAGGAGTTAGATGGCTTCGAAATTCGAACCGCACCACACCTTTTTATTTTGTTTTTCATTTTTTTTTATTATTAATCCATTTTCTGTTGTTTTACAAAGGAAGATGCACGATTTTACTCGTAGATCACCTTACGCATGATAAACGTTCAAGTATATTGTAAAAATAATTTAAAACAGTGGGAAAAAAACCCAAATTTCCTGGATTTTTCCTGTTTTTTCCCATTATTCGCTGTTTTCCCTATTTAAAAAAATTATTTCGTACATGTAGGACCCACTAAAATACAGAAAAACACAATAAAAAAATAATATAATGCAAAGTAAGCAAAAGAAAAAAAAAGAAAAATTTTTGAGAAGTTGCCGCAGCAGGGATTCGAACCCCTGCCCTCTCAGCCCTGCCGTGAATTGCTAGTCCAGCGTCTTGACCTCCGGACCACTTGAACACAGGAAGTCCGCCACAATTTAAATTCAAAATCCCTCTCAAGGTCAGCTGTGCTATTGACCTTTGGGGACCCCCACAGCTCCCCCTAATTCACCTATAAAAATTTCCTCGTACTGTATTGTGAGGACCATGGACCTCTACTTAGTGTCCGAGTTTGAAAATTATAACTTTATATTAAAAGGAGTTAGATGGCTTCGAAATTCGAACCGCACCACACCTTTTTATTTTATTTTTCATTTTTATTATTATTAATCCATTTTCTGCTGTTTTACAAAGAAAGATGCATGATTTTACTCATAGATCACCTTACGCATGATAAACGTTCAAGTATATTGTAAAAATAATTTAAAACAGTGGGAAAAAAACCCAAATTTCCTGAATTTTTCCTGTTTTTACCCATAACTCGCTGTTTTCCCTATTTAAAAAAATTATTTCGTACATGTAGGACCCACTAAAATACAGAAAAACACAATAAAAAACTAATAAAATGCAAAATAAGCAAAAGAAAAATTTTTGAGAAGTTGCCGCAGCAGGGATTCGAACCCCTGCCCTCTCATCCCTGCCGTGAATTGCTAGTCCAGCGTCTTGACCTCCGGACCACTTGAACACAGGAAGTCCGCCACAATTTCACTTCAAAATCCCTCTCAAGGTCAGCTGTGCTATTGACCTTTGGGGACCCCCACAGCTCCCCCTAATTCACCTATAAAAATTTCCTCGTACTGTATTGTGAGGACCATGGACCTCTACTTAGTGTCCGAGTTTGAAAATTATAACTTTATATTAAAAGGAGTTAGATGGCTTCGAAATTCGAACCGCACCACACCTTTTTATTTTATTTTTCATTATTATTATTGTTAATCCATTTTCTGCTGTTTTACAAAGAAAGATGCACGATTTTACTCATAGATCACCTTACGCATGATAAACGTTCAAGTATATTGTAAAAATAATTTAAAACAGTGGGAAAAAAACCCAAATTTCCTGAATTTTTCCTGTTTTTACCCATAACTCGCTGTTTTCCCCATTTAAAAAAATTATTTCGTACATGTAGGACCCACTAAAATACAGAAAAACACAATAAAAAAATAATATAATGCAAAATAAGCAAAAGAAAAAAAAAGAAAAATTTTTGAGAAGTTGCCGCAGCAGGGATTCGAACCCCTGCCCTCTCATCCCTGCCGTGAATTGCTAGTCCAGCGTCTTGACCTCCGGACCACTTGAACACAGGAAGTCAGCCATAATTTCACTTCAAAATCCCTCTCAAGGTCAGCTGTGCAATTGACCTTTGGGGACCCCCACTGCTCCCCCTAATTCACCTATAAAAATTTCCTCGTACTGTATTGTTAGGACCATGGACCTCTACTTAGTGTCCGAGTTTGAAAATTATAACTTTTTATTAAAAGGAGTTAGATGGCTTCGAAATTCGAACCGCTCCACACCTTTTTATTTTATTTTTCATTTTTTTTATTATTAAACCATTTTCTGTTGTTTTACAAAGAAAGATGCACGATTTTACTCATAGATCACCTTACGCATGATAAACGTTCAAGTATATTGTAAAAATAATTTAAAACAGTGGAAAAAAAACCGGAATTTCCTGGATTTTTCCTGTTTTTACCCATTATTCGCTGTTTTCCCTATTTAAAAAAATTATTTCGTACATGTAGGACCCACTAAAATACAGAAAAACACAATAAAAAAATAATATAATGCAAAATAAGCAAAAGAAAAAAAAAGAAAAATTTTTGAGAAGTTGCCGCAGCAGGGATTCGAACCCCAGCCCTCTCATCCCTGCCGTGAATTGCAAGTCCAGCGTCTTGACCTCCAGACCACTTGAACACAGGAAGTCTGCCACAATTTCACTTCAAAATCCCTCTCAAGGTCAGCTGTGCAATTGACCTTTGGGGACCCCCACAGCTCCCCCTAATTCACCTATAAAAATTTCCTCGTACTGTATTGTTAGGACCATGGACCTCTACTTAGTGTCCGAGTTTGAAAATTATAACTTTATATTAAAAGGAGTTAGATGGCTTCGAAATTCGAACCGCACCACACCTTTTTATTTTATTTTTCATTTTTTTTATTATTAATCCATTTTCTGTTGTTTTACAAAGAAAGATGCACGATTTTACTCATAGATCACCTTACTCATGATAAACGTTCAAGTATATTGTAAAAATAATTTAAAACAGTGGGAAAAAAACCCAAATTTCCTGGATTTTTCCTGTTTTTACCCATTATTCGCTGTTTTCCCTATTTAAAAAAATTATTTCGTACATGTAGGACCCACTAAAATACAGAAAAACACAATAAAAAAATAATATAATGCAAAATAAGCAAAAGAAAAAAAAAGAAATATTTTTGAGAAGTTGCCGCAGCAGGGATTCGAACCCCAGCCCTCTCATCCCAGGCGCGAATTACTAGTCCAGCGTCTTGACCACCGGACCACTTGAACACTGGAAGTCTGCCACAATTTCACTTCAAAATCCCTCTCAAGGTCAGCTGTGCAATTGACCTTTGGGGACCCCCACAGCTCCCAATAATTCACCTATAAAAATTTCCTCGTACTGTATTGTTAGGACCATGGACCTCTACCTAGTGTCCGAGTTTGAAAATTATAACTGTATATTAAAAGGAGTTAGATGGCATCGAAATTCGAACCGCACCACACCTTTTTATTTCATTTTTCATTTTTTTTATTATTAATCCATTTTCTGTTGTTTTACAAAGAAAGATGCACGATTTTACTCATAGATCACCTTACGCATGATAAACGTTCAAGTATATTGTAAAAATAATTTAAAACAGTGGGAAAAAAACCCAAATTTCCTGGATTTTTCCTGTTTTTATCCATTATTCGCTGTTTTCCCTATTTAAAAAAATTATTTCGTACATGTAGGACTCACTGAAATACAGAAAAACACAATAAAAAAATAATATAATGCAAAATAAGCAAAAGAAAAAAAAGAAAAAATTTTGAGAAGTTGCCGCAGCAGGGATTCGAACCCCTGCCCTCTCATCCCTGCCGTGAATTGCTAGTTCAGCGTCTTGACCTCCGGACCACTTGAACACAGGAAGTCTGCCATAATTTCACTTCAAAATCCCTCTCAAGGTCAGCTGTGCAATTGACCTTTGGGGACCCCCACAGCTCCCCCTAATTCAACTATAAAAATTTCCTCGTACTGTATTGTTAGGACCATGGACCTCTACTTAGTGTCCGAGTTTGAAAATTATAACTTTATATTAAAAGGAGTTAGATGGCTTCGAAATTCGAACCGCACCACACCTTTTTATTTTATTTTTCATTTTTTTTATTATTTATCCATTTTCTGATGTTTTACAAAGAAAGATGCACGATTTTACTCATAGATCACCTTACGCATGATAAACGTTCAAGTATATTGTAAAAATAATTTAAAACAGTGGGAAAAAAACCCAAATTTCCTGGATTTTTCCTGTTTTTACCCATTATTCGCTGTTTTCCCTATTTAAAAAAATTATTTCGTACATGTAGGACCCACTAAAATACAGAAAAACACAATAAAAAAATAATATAATGCAAAATAAAAAAAAGAAAAAAAAAGAAAAATTTTTGAGAAGTTGCCGCAGCAGGGATTCGAACCCCTGCCCTCTCATCCCTGCCGTAAATTGCTAGTTCAGCGTCTTGACCTCCGGACCACTTGAACACAGGTAGTCTGCCATAATTTCACTTCAAAATCCCTCTCAAGGTCAGCTGTGCAATTGACCTTTGGGGACCCCCACAGCTCCCCCTAATTCACCTATAAAAATTTCCTCGTACTGTATTGTTAGGACCATGGACCTCTACTTAGTGTCCGAGTTTGAAAATTATAACTTTATATTAAAAGGAGTAAGATGGCTTCGAAATTCGAACCGCACCACACCTTTTTATTTTATTTTTCACTTTTTTTATTATTAATCCATTTTCTGTTGTTTTACAAAGAAAGATGCACGATTTTACTCATAGATCACCTTACGCATGATAAACGTTCAAGTATATTGTAAAAATAATTTAAAACAGTGGGAAAAAAACCCAAATTTCTTGGATTTTTCCTGTTTTTTCCCATTATTCGCTGTTTTCCCTATTTAAAAAAATTATTTCGTACATGTAGGACCCACTAAAATACAGAAAAACACAATAAAAAAATAATATAATCCAAAATAAGCAAAAGAAAAAAAAAGAAAATTTTTTGAGAAGTTGCCGCAGCAGGGAATCGAACCCCTGCCCTCTCATCCCTGCCGTGAATTGCTAGTCGAGCGTCTTGACCTCCGGACCACTTGAACATAGGAAGTCTGCCACAATTTCACTTCAAAATCCCTCTCAAGGTCAGCTGTGCAATTGATCTTTGGGGACCCCCAAAGCTCCCCCTAATTCACCTATAAAAATTTCCTCGTACTGTATTGTTAGGACCATGGACCTCTACTTAGTGTCCGAGTTTGAAAATTATAACTTTATATTAAAAGGAGTTAGATGGCTTCGAAATTCGAACCGCACCACACCTTTTTATTTTATTTTTCATTTTTTTTATTATTAATCCATTTTCTGTTGTTTTACAAAGAAAGATGCACGATTTTACTCATAGATCACCTTACTCATGATAAACGTTCAAGTATATTGTAAAAATTATTTAAAACAGTGGGAAAAAAACCCAAATTTCCTGGATTTTTCCTGTTTTTACCCATTATTCGCTGTTTTCCCTATTTAAAAAAATTATTTCGTACATGTAGGACCCACTAAAATACAGAAAAACGCAATAAAAAAATAATATAATGCAAAATAAGCAAAAGAAAAAAAAAGAAAAATTTTTGAGAAGTTGCCGCAGCAGGGATTCGAACCCCAGCCCTCTCATCCCAGCCGCGAATTACTAGTCCAGCGTCTTGACCACCGGACCACTTGAACACTGGAAGTCTGCCACAATTTCACTTCAAAATCCCTCTCAAGGTCAGCTGTGCAATTGACCTTTGGGGACCCCCACAGCTCCCAATAATTCTCCTATAAAAATTTCCTCGTACTGTATTGTTAGGACCATGGACCTCTACCTAGTGTCCGAGTTTGAAAATTATAACTGTATATTAAAAGGAGTTAGATGGCATCGAAATTCGAACCGCACCACACCTTTTTATTTCATTTTTCATTTTTTTTATTATTAATCCATTTTCTGTTGTTTTACAAAGAAAGATGCACGATTTTACTCATAGATCACCTTACGCATGATAAACGTTCAAGTATATTGTAAAAATAATTTAAAACAGTGGGAAAAAAACCCAAATTTCCTGGATTTTTCCTGTTTTTACCCATTATTCGCTGTTTTCCCTATTTAAAAAAATTATTTCGTACATGTAGGACCCACTAAAATACAGAAAAACACAATAAAAAAATAATATAATGCAAAATAAGCAAAAGAAAAAAAAAAGAAAAATTTTTGAGAAATTGCCACAGCAGGGATTCGAACCCCTGACCTCTCATCCCTGCCGTGAATTGCAAGTCCAGCGTCTTGACTTCCAGACCACTTGAACACAGGAAGTCTGCCACAATTTCACTTCAAAATCCCTCTCAAGGTCAGCTGTGCAATTGACTTTTGGGGACCCCCACAGCTCCCCCTAATTCACCTATAAAAATTTCCTCGTACTGTATTGTTAGGACCATGGACCTCTACTTAGTGTCCGAGTTTAAAAATTATAACTTTATATTAAAAGGAGTTAGATGGTTTTGAAATTCGAACCGCACCACACCTTTTTATTACATTTTTCATTTTTTTTTATTATTAATCCATTTTCTGTTGTTTTACAAAGAAAGATACATGATTTTACTCATAGATCACCGTACGCATGATAAACGTTCAAGTATATTGTAAAAATAATTTAAAACAGAGGGAAAAAAACCCAAATTTCCAGGATTTTTCTTGTTTATACCCATTATTCGCTGTTTTCCCTATTTAAAAAAATTATTTCGTACATGTAGGACCCACTAAAATACAGAAAAACACAATAAAAAAATAATATAATGCAAAATAAGCAAAAGAAAAAAAAAGAAAAATTTTTGAGAAGTTGCCGCAGCAGGGATTCGAACCCCTGCCCTCTCCTCCCTGCCGTGAATTGCTACTCCAGCGTCTTCACCTCCGGACCACTTGAACACAGGAAGTCTGCCATAATTTCACTTCAAAATCCCTCTCAAGGTCAGCTGTGCAATTGACCTTTGGGGACCCCCACAGCTCCCCCTAATTCACCTATAAAAATTTCCTCGTACTGTATTGTTAGGACCATGGACCTCTACTTAATGTCCGAGTTCGAAAATTATAACTTTATATTAAAAGGAGTTAGATGGCTTCGAAATTCGAACCGCACCACACCTTTTTATTTTATTTTTCATTTTTATTATTATTAATCCATTTTCTGCTGTTTTACAAAGAAAGATGCACGATTTTACTCATAGATCACCTTACGCATGATAAACGTTCAAGTATATTGTAAAAATAATTTAAAGCAGTGGGAAAAAAAACCCAAATTTCCTGAATTTTTCCTGTTTTTACCCATTATTCGCTGTTTTCCCCATTTAAAAAAATTATTTCGTACATGTAGGACCCACTAAAATACAGAAAAACACAATAAAAAAATAATATAATGCAAAATAAGCAAAAGAAAAAAAAAGAAAAATTTTTGAGAAGTTGCCGCAGCAGGGATTCGAACCCCTGCCCTCTCATCCCCGCCGTGAATTGCTAGTCCAGCGTCTTGACCTCCGGACCACTTGAACACAGGAAGTCAGCCATAATTTCACTTCAAAATCCCTCTCAAGGTCAGCTATGCAATTGACCTTTGGGGACCCCCACAGCTCCCCCTAATTCACCTATAAAAATTTCCTCGTATCGTATTGTTAGGACCATGGACCTCTACTTAATGTCCGAGTTTGAAAATTATAACTTTATATTAAAAGGAGTTAGATGGCTTCGAAATTCGAAGCGCACCACACCTTTTTATTTTATTTTTCATTTTTTTATTATTAATCCATTTTCTGTTGTTTTACAAAGGAAGATGCACGATTTTACTTGTAGATCACCTTAGGCATGATAAACGTTCAAGTATATTGTAAAAATAATTTGAAACAGTGGGAAAAAAACCCAAGTTTCCTGGATTTTTCCTGTTTTTACCCATTATTCGCTGTTTTACCTATTTAAAAAAATTATTTCGTACATGTAGGACCCACTAAAATACAGAAAAACACAATAAAAAAATAATATAATGCAAAATAAGCAAAAGAAAAATTTTTGAGAAGTTGCCGCAGCAGGGATTCGAACCCCTGCCCTCTCATCCCTGCCGTGAATTGCTAGTCCAGCGTCTTGACCTCCGGACCACTTGAACATAGGAAGTCTGCCACAATTTCACTTCAAAATCCCTCTCAAGGTCAGCTGTGCAATTGACCTTTGGGGACCCCCACAGCTCCCCCTAATTCACCTATAAAAATTTCCTCGTACTGTATTGTTAGGACCATGGACCTCTACTTAGTGTCCGAGTTTGAAAATTATAACTTTATATTAAAAGGAGTTAGATGGCTTCGAAATTCGAACCGCACCACACCTTTTTATTTTATTTTTCATTTTTTTTATTATTAATCCATTTTCTGTTGTTTTACAAACAAAGATGCACGATTTTACTCATAGATCACCTTACGCATGATAAACGTTCAAGTATATTGCAAAAATAATTTAAAACAGTGGGAAAAAAACCCAAATTTCCTGGATTTTTCCTGTTTTTACCCATTATTCGCTGTTTTCCCTATTTAAAAAAATTATTTCGTACATGTAGGACTCACTGAAATACAGAAAAACACAATAAAAAAATAATATAATGCAAAATAAGCAAAAGAAAAAAAAGAAAAATTTTTGAGAAGTTGCCGCAGCAGGGATTCGAACCCCTGCCCTCTCATCCCTGCCGTGAATTGCTAGTCGAGCGTCTTGACCTCCGGACCACTTGAACATAGGAAGTCTGCCACAATTTCACTTCAAAATCCCTCTCAAGGTCAGCTGTGCAATTGACCTTTGGGGACCCCCACAGCTCCCCCTAATTCACCTATAAAAATTTCCTCGTACTGTATTGTTAGGACCATGGACCTCTACTTAGTGTCCGAGTTTGAAAATTATAACTTTATATTAAAAGGAGTTAGATGGCTTCGAAATTCGAACCGCACCACACCTTTTTATTTTATTTTTCATTTTTTTTATTATTAATCCATTTTCTGTTGTTTTACAAACAAAGATGCGCGATTTTACTCGTAGATCACCTTACGCATGATAAACGTTCAAGTATATTGTAAAAATAATTTAAAACAGTGGGAAAAAACCCAAATTTCCTGGATTTTTCCTGTTTTTACCCATTATTCGCTGTTTTCCCTATTTAAAAAAATTATTTCGTACATGTAGGACCCACTAAAATACAGAAAAACACAATAAAAAAATAATATAATGCAAAATAAGCAAAAGAAAAATTTTTGAGAAGTTGCCGCAGCAGGGATTCGAACCCCTGCCCTCTCATCCCTGCCGTGAATTGCTAGTCCAGCGTCTTGACCTCCGGACCACTTGAACACAGGAAGTCCGCCACAATTTCACTTCAAAATCCCTCTCAAGGTCAGCTGTGCAATTGACCTTTGGGGACCCCCACAGCTCCCCCTAATTCACCTATAAAAATTTCCTCGTACTGTATTGTGAGGACCATAGACCTCTACTTAGTGTCCGAGATTGAAAATTATAACTTTATATTAAAAGGAGTTAGATGGCTTCGAAATTCGAACCGCACCACACCTTTTTATTTTATTTTTCATTTTTTTTATTATTAATCCATTTTCTGCTGTTTTACAGAGAGAGATGCACGATTTTACTCATAGATCACCTTACGCATGATAAACGTTCAAGTATATTGTAAAAATAATTTCAAACAGAGGGAAAAAAACCCAAATTTCCAGGATTTTTCTTGTTTTTACCCATTATTCGCTGTTTTCCCTATTTAAAAAAATTATTTCGTACATGTAGGACTCACTGAAATACAGAAAAACACAATAAAAAAATAATATAATGCAAAATAAGCAAAAGAAAAAAAAGAAAAATTTTTGAGAAGTTGCCGCAGCAGGGATTCGAACCCCTGCCCTCTCATCCCTGCCGTGAATTGCTAGTCGAGCGTCTTGACCTCCGGACCACTTGAACATAGGAAGTCTGCCACAATTTCACTTCAAAATCCCTTTCAAGGTCAGCTGTGCAATTGACCTTTGGGGACCCCCACAGCTCCCCCTAATTCACCTATAAAAATTTCCTCGTACTGTATTGTTAGGACCATGGACCTCTACTTAGTGTCCGAGTTTGAAAATTATAACTTTATATTAAAAGGAGTTAGATGGCTTCGAAATTCGAACCGCACCACACCTTTTTATTTTATTTTTCATTTTTTTTATTATTAATCCATTTTCTGTTGTTTTACAAACAAAGATGCGCGATTTTACTCGTAGATCACCTTACGCATGATAAACGTTCAAGTATATTGTAAAAATAATTTAAAACAGTGGGAAAAAACCCAAATTTCCTGGATTTTTCCTGTTTTTACCCATTATTCGCTGTTTTCCCTATTTAAAAAAATTATTTCGTACATGTAGGACCCACTAAAATACAGAAAAACACAATAAAAAAATAATATAATGCAAAATAAGCAAAAGAAAAATTTTTGAGAAGTTGCCGCAGCAGGGATTCGAACCCCTGCCCTCTCATCCCTGCCGTGAATTGCTAGTCCAGCGTCTTGACCTCCGGACCACTTGAACACAGGAAGTCCGCCACAATTTCACTTCAAAATCCCTCTCAAGGTCAGCTGTGCAATTGACCTTTGGGGACCCCCACAGCTCCCCCTAATTCACCTATAAAAATTTCCTCGTACTGTATTGTGAGGACCATAGACCTCTACTTAGTGTCCGAGTTTGAAAATTATAACTTTATATTAAAAGGAGTTAGATGGCTTCGAAATTCGAACCGCACCACACCTTTTTATTTTATTTTTCATTTTTTTTATTATTAATCCATTTTCTGCTGTTTTACAGAGAGAGATGCACGATTTTACTCATAGATCACCTTACGCATGATAAACGTTCAAGTATATTGTAAAAATAATTTCAAACAGAGGGAAAAAAACCCAAATTTCCAGGATTTTTCTTGTTTTTACCCATTATTCGCTGTTTTCCCTATTTAAAAAAATTATTTCGTACATGTAGGACTCACTGAAATACAGAAAAACACAATAAAAAAATAATATAATGCAAAATAAGCAAAAGAAAAAAAAGAAAAATTTTTGAGAAGTTGCCGCAGCAGGGATTCGAACCCCTGCCCTCTCATCCCTGCCGTGAATTGCTAGTCGAGCGTCTTGACCTCCGGACCACTTGAACATAGGAAGTCTGCCACAATTTCACTTCAAAATCCCTTTCAAGGTCAGCTGTGCAATTGACCTTTGGGGACCCCCACAGCTCCCCCTAATTCACCTATAAAAATTTCCTCGTACTGTATTGTTAGGACCATGGACCTCTACTTAGTGTCCGAGTTTGAAAATTATAACTTTATATTAAAAGGAGTTAGATGGCTTCGAAATTCGAACCGCACCACACCTTTTTATTTTATTTTTCATTTTTTTTATTATTAATCCATTTTCTGTTGTTTTACAAACAAAGATGCACGATTTTACTCATAGATCACCTTACGCATGATAAACGTTCAAGTATATTGCAAAAATAATTTAAAACAGTGGGAAAAAAACCCAAATTTCCTGGATTTTTCCTGTTTTTACCCATTATTCGCTGTTTTCCCTATTTAAAAAAATTATTTCGTACATGTAGGACTCACTGAAATACAGAAAAACACAATAAAAAAATAATATAATGCAAAATAAGCAAAAGAAAAAAAAGAAAAATTTTTGAGAAGTTGCCGCAGCAGGGATTCGAACCCCTGCCCTCTCATCCCTGCCGTGAATTGCTAGTCGAGCGTCTTGACCTCCGGACCACTTGAACATAGGAAGTCTGCCACAATTTCACTTCAAAATCCCTCTCAAGGTCAGCTGTGCAATTGACCTTTGGGGACCCCCACAGCTCCCCCTAATTCACCTATAAAAATTTCCTCGTACTGTATTGTTAGGACCATGGACCTCTACTTAGTGTCCGAGTTTGAAAATTATAACTTTATATTAAAAGGAGTTAGATGGCTTCGAAATTCGAACCGCACCACACCTTTTTATTTTATTTTTCATTTTTTTTATTATTAATCCATTTTCTGTTGTTTTACAAACAAAGATGCGCGATTTTACTCGTAGATCACCTTACGCATGATAAACGTTCAAGTATATTGTAAAAATAATTTAAAACAGTGGGAAAAAACCCAAATTTCCTGGATTTTTCCTGTTTTTACCCATTATTCGCTGTTTTCCCTATTTAAAAAAATTATTTCGTACATGTAGGACCCACTAAAATACAGAAAAACACAATAAAAAAATAATATAATGCAAAATAAGCAAAAGAAAAATTTTTGAGAAGTTGCCGCAGCAGGGATTCGAACCCCTGCCCTCTCATCCCTGCCGTGAATTGCTAGTCCAGCGTCTTGACCTCCGGACCACTTGAACACAGGAAGTCCGCCACAATTTCACTTCAAAATCCCTCTCAAGGTCAGCTGTGCAATTGACCTTTGGGGACCCCCACAGCTCCCCCTAATTCACCTATAAAAATTTCCTCGTACTGTATTGTGAGGACCATAGACCTCTACTTAGTGTCCGAGTTTGAAAATTATAACTTTATATTAAAAGGAGTTAGATGGCTTCGAAATTCGAACCGCACCACACCTTTTTATTTTATTTTTCATTTTTATTATTATTAATCCATTTTCTGCTGTTTTACAAAGAAAGATGCACGATTTTACTCATAGATCACCTTACGCATGATAAACGTTCAAGTATATTGTAAAAATAATTTAAAGCAGTGGGAAAAAAAACCCAAATTTCCTGAATTTTTCCTGTTTTTACCCATTATTCGCTGTTTTCCCCATTTAAAAAAATTATTTCGTACATGTAGGACCCACTAAAATACAGAAAAACACAATAAAAAAATAATATAATGCAAAATAAGCAAAAGAAAAAAAAAGAAAAATTTTTGAGAAGTTGCCGCAGCAGGGATTCGAACCCCTGCCCTCTCATCCCCGCCGTGAATTGCTAGTCCAGCGTCTTGACCTCCGGACCACTTGAACACAGGAAGTCAGCCATAATTTCACTTCAAAATCCCTCTCAAGGTCAGCTATGCAATTGACCTTTGGGGACCCCCACAGCTCCCCCTAATTCACCTATAAAAATTTCCTCGTATCGTATTGTTAGGACCATGGACCTCTACTTAATGTCCGAGTTTGAAAATTATAACTTTATATTAAAAGGAGTTAGATGGCTTCGAAATTCGAAGCGCACCACACCTTTTTATTTTATTTTTCATTTTTTTATTATTAATCCATTTTCTGTTGTTTTACAAAGGAAGATGCACGATTTTACTTGTAGATCACCTTAGGCATGATAAACGTTCAAGTATATTGTAAAAATAATTTGAAACAGTGGGAAAAAAACCCAAGTTTCCTGGATTTTTCCTGTTTTTACCCATTATTCGCTGTTTTACCTATTTAAAAAAATTATTTCGTACATGTAGGACCCACTAAAATACAGAAAAACACAATAAAAAAATAATATAATGCAAAATAAGCAAAAGAAAAATTTTTGAGAAGTTACCGCAGCAGGGATTCGAACCCCTGCCCTCTCATCCCTGCCGTGAATTGCTAGTCCAGCGTCTTGACCTCCGGACCACTTGAACACAGGAAGTCTGCCACAATTTCACTTCAAAATCCCTCTCAAGGTCAGCTGTGCAATTGACCTTTGGGGACCCCCACAGCTCCCCCTAATTCACCTATAAAAATTTCCTCGTACTGTATTGTTAGGACCATGGACCTCTACTTAATGTCCGAGTTTGAAAATTATAACTTTATATTAAAAGGAGTTAGATGGCTTCGAAATTCGAAGCGCACCACACCTTTTTATTTTATTTTTCATTTTTTTATTATTAATCCATTTTCTGTTGTTTTACAAAGGAAGATGCACGATTTTACTTGTAGATCACCTTAGGCATGATAAACGTTCAAGTATATTGTAAAAATAATTTGAAACAGTGGGAAAAAAACCCAAGTTTCCTGGATTTTTCCTGTTTTTACCCATTATTCGCTGTTTTACCTATTTAAAAAAATTATTTCGTACATGTAGGACCCACTAAAATACAGAAAAACACAATAAAAAAATAATATAATGCAAAATAAGCAAAAGAAAAATTTTTGAGAAGTTACCGCAGCAGGGATTCGAACCCCTGCCCTCTCATCCCTGCCGTGAATTGCTAGTCCAGCGTCTTGACCTCCGGACCACTTGAACACAGGAAGTCTGCCACAATTTCACTTCAAAATCCCTCTCAAGGTCAGCTGTGCAATTGACCTTTGGGGACCCCCACAGCTCCCCCTAATTCACCTATAAAAATTTCCTCGTACTGTATTGTTAGGACCATGGACCTCTACTTAGTGTCCGAGTTTGAAAATTATAACTTTATATTAAAAGGAGTTAGATGGCTTCGAAATTCGAACCGCACCACACCTTTTTATTTTATTTTTCATTTTTTTTATTATTAATCCATTTTCTGCTGTTTTACAGAGAGAGATGCACGATTTTACTCATAGATCACCTTACGCATGATAAACGTTCAAGTATATTGTAAAAAAAATTTCAAACAGAGGGAAAAAAACCCAAATTTCCAGGATTTTTCTTGTTTTTACCCATTATTCGCTGTTTTCCCTATTTAAAAAAATTATTTCGTACATGTAGGACCCACTAAAATACAGAAAAACACAATAAAA
This sequence comes from Parasteatoda tepidariorum, assembly GCF_982258835.1. Classification (NCBI taxonomy): domain Eukaryota; kingdom Metazoa; phylum Arthropoda; class Arachnida; order Araneae; family Theridiidae; genus Parasteatoda; species Parasteatoda tepidariorum. The sequence continues at coordinate 119,861,816 of NC_141755.1, read as the reverse complement.
AAATAATATAATGCAAAATAAGCAAAAGAAAAAAAAAGAAAAATTTTTGAGAAGTTGCCGCAGCAGGGAATCGAACCCCTGCCCTCTCATCCCTGCCGTGAATTGCTAGTCGAGCGTCTTGACCTCCGGACCACTTGAACATAGGAAGTCTGCCACAATTTCACTTCAAAATCCCTCTCAAGGTCAGCTGTGCAATTGACCTTTGGGGACCCCCACAGCTCCCCCTAATTCACCTATAAAAATTTCCTCGTACTGTATTGTTAGGACCATGGACCTCTACTTAGTGTCCGAGTTTGAAAATTATAACTTTATATTAAAAGGAGTTAGATGGCTTCGAAATTCGAACCGCACCACACCTTTTTATTTTATTTTTCATTTTTTTTATTATTAATCCATTTTCTGTTGTTTTACAAACAAAGATGCACGATTTTACTCATAGATCACCTTACGCATGATAAACGTTCAAGTATATTGCAAAAATAATTTAAAACAGTGGGAAAAAAACCCAAATTTCCTGGATTTTTCCTGTTTTTACCCATTATTCGCTGTTTTCCCTATTTAAAAAAATTATTTCGTACATGTAGGACTCACTAAAATACAGAAAAACACAATAAAAAAATAATATAATGCAAAATAAAAAAAAGAAAAAAAAAGAAAAAATTTTGAGAAGTTGCCGCAGCAGGGATTCGAACCCCTGCCCTCTCATCCCTGCCGTAAATTGCTAGTTCAGCGTCTTGACCTCCGGACCACTTGAACACAGGTAGTCTGACATAATTTCACTTCAAAATCCCTCTCAAGGTCAGCTGTGCAATTGACCTTTGGGGACCCCCACAGCTCCCCCTAATTCACCTATAAAAATTTCCTCGTACTGTATTGTTAGGACCATGGACCTCTACTTAGTGTCCGAGTTTGAAAATTATAACTTTATATTAAAAGGAGTAAGATGGCTTCGAAATTCGAACCGCACCACACCTTTTTATTTTATTTTTCACTTTTTTTATTATTAATCCATTTTCTGTTGTTTTACAAAGAAAGATGCACGATTTTACTCATAGATCACCTTACGCATGATAAACGTTCAAGTATATTGTAAAAATAATTTAAAACAGTGGGAAAAAAACCCAAATTTCTTGGATTTTTCCTGTTTTTTCCCATTATTCGCTGTTTTCCCTATTTAAAAAAATTATTTCGTACATGTAGGACCCACTAAAATACAGAAAAACACAATAAAAAAATAATATAATGCAAAATAAGCAAAAGAAAAAAAAAGAAAAAATTTTGAGAAGTTGCCGCAGCAGGGATTCGAACCCCTGCCCTCTCATCCCTGCCGTAAATTGCTAGTTCAGCGTCTTGACCTCCGGACCACTTGAACACAGGTAGTCTGAAATAATTTCACTTCAAAATCCCTCTCAAGGTCAGCTGTGCAATTGACCTTTGGGGACCCCCACAGCTCCCCCTAATTCACCTATAAAAATTTCCTCGTACTGTATTGTTAGGACCATGGACCTCTACTTAGTGTCCGAGTTTGAAAATTATAACTTTATATTAAAAGGAGTAAGATGGCTTCGAAATTCGAACCGCACCACACCTTTTTATTTTATTTTTCACTTTTTTTATTATTAATCCATTTTCTGTTGTTTTACAAAGAAAGATGCACGATTTTACTCATAGATCACCTTACGCATGATAAACGTTCAAGTATATTGTAAAAATAATTTAAAACAGTGGGAAAAAAACCCAAATTTCTTGGATTTTTCCTGTTTTTTCCCATTATTCGCTGTTTTCCCTATTTAAAAAAATTATTTCGTACATGTAGGACCCACTAAAATACAGAAAAACACAATGAAAAAATAATATAATGCAAAATAAGCAAAAGAAAAAAAAAGAAAAATTTTTGAGAAGTTGCCGCAGCAGGGAATCGAACCCCTGCCCTCTCATCCCTGCCGTGAATTGCTAGTCGAGCGTCTTGACCTCCGGACCACTTGAACATAGGAAGTCTGCCACAATTTCACTTCAAAATCCCTCTCAAGGTCAGCTGTGCAATTGATCTTTGGGGACCCCCACAGCTCCCCCTAATTCACCTATAAAAATTTCCTCGTACTGTATTGTTAGGACCATGGACCTCTACTTAGTGTCCGAGTTTGAAAATTATAACTTTATATTAAAAGGAGTTAGATGGCTTCGAAATTCGAACCGCACCACACCTTTTTATTTTATTTTTCATTTTTTTTATTATTAATCCATTTTCTGTTGTTTTACAAAGAAAGATGCACGATTTTACTCATAGATCACCTTACTCATGATAAACGTTCAAGTATATTGTAAAAATAATTTAAAACAGTGGGAAAAAAACCCAAATTTCCTGGATTTTTCCTGTTTTTACCCATTATTCGCTGTTTTCCCTATTTAAAAAAATTATTTCGTACATGTAGGACCCACTAAAATACAGAAAAACGCAATAAAAAAATAATATAATGCAAAATAAGCAAAAGAAAAAAAAAAGAAAAATTTTTGAGAAGTTGCCGCAGCAGGGATTCGAACCCCAGCCCTCTCCTCCCAGCCGCGAATTACTAGTCCAGCGTCTTGACCACCGGACCACTTGAACACTGGAAGTCTGCCACAATTTCACTTCAAAATCCCTCTCAAGGTCAGCTGTGCAATTGACCTTTGGGGACCCCCACAGCTCCCAATAATTCTCCTATAAAAATTTCCTCGTACTGTATTGTTAGGACCATGGACCTCTACCTAGTGTCCGAGTTTGAAAATTATAACTGTATATTAAAAGGAGTTAGATGGCATCGAAATTCGAACCGCACCACACCTTTTTATTTCATTTTTCATTTTTTTTATTATTGATCCATTTTCTGTTGTTTTACAAAGAAAGATGCACGATTTTACTCATAGATCACCTTACGCATGATAAACGTTCAAGTATATTGTAAAAATAATTTAAAACAGTGGGAAAAAAACCCAAATTTCCTGGATTTTTCCTGTTTTTACCCATTATTCGCTGTTTTCCCTATTTAAAAAAATTATTTCGTACATGTAGGACCCACTAAAATACAGAAAAACACAATAAAAAAATAATATAATGCAAAATAAGCAAAAGAAAAAAAAAGAAAAATTTTTGAGAAATTGCCACAGCAGGGATTCGAACCCCTGACCTCTCATCCCTGCCGTGAATTGCAAGTCCAGCGTCTTGACTTCCAGACCACTTGAACACAGGAAGTCTGCCACAATTTCACTTCAAAATCCCTCTCAAGGTCAGCTGTGCAATTGACTTTTGGGGACCCCCACAGCTCCCCCTAATTCACCTATAAAAATTTCCTCGTACTGTATTGTTAGGACCATGGACCTCTACTTAGTGTCCGAGTTTGAAAATTATAACTTTATATTAAAAGGAGTTAGATGGTTTTGAAATTCGAACCGCACCACACCTTTTTATTACATTTTTCATTTTTTTTTTATTATTAATCCATTTTCTGTTGTTTTACAAAGAAAGATACTTGACTTTACTCATAGATCACCTTACGCATGATAAACGTTCAAGTATATTGTAAAAATAATTTAAAACAGTGGGAAAAAAACCCAAATTTCCTGAATTTTTCCTGTTTTTACCCATTATTCGCTGTTTTCCCTATTTAAAAAAATTATTTCGTACATGTAGGACCCACTAAAATACAGAAAAACACAATAAAAAAATAATATAATGCAAAATAAGCAAAAGAAAAAAAAAGAAAATTTTTTGAGAAGTTGCCGCAGCAGGGAATCGAACCCCTGCCCTCTCATCCCTGCCGTGAATTGCTAGTCGAGCGTCTTGACCTCCGGACCACTTGAACATAGGAAGTCTGCCATAATTTCACTTCAAAATCCCTCTCAAGGTCAGCTGTGCAATTGACCTTTGGGGACCCCCACAGCTCCCCCTAATTCACCTATAAAAATTTCCTCGTACTGTATTGTTAGGACCATGGACCTCTACTTAGTGTCCGAGTTTGAAAATTATAACTTTATATTAAAAGGAGTTAGATGCCTTCGAAATTCGAACCGCACCACACCTTTTTATTTTATTTTTCATTTTTTTTATTATTAATCCATTTTCTGTTGTTTTACAAACAAAGATACTTGACTTTACTCATAGATCACCTTACGCATGATAAACGTTCAAGTATATTGTAAAAATAATTTAAAACAGTGGGAAAAAAACCCAAATTTCCTGGATTTTTATTGTTTTTACCCATTATTCGCTGTTTTCCCTATTTAAAAAAATTATTTCCTACATGTAGGACCCACTGAAATACAGAAAAACACAATAAAAAAATAATATAATGCAAAATAAGCAAAAGAAAAAAAAGAAAAATTTTTGAGAAGTTGCCGCAGCAGGGATTCGAACCCCAGCCCTCTCATCCCTGCCGCGAATTACTAGTCCAGCGTCTTGACCACCGGACCACTTGAACACTGGAAGTCTGCCACAATTTCACTTCAAAATCCCTCTCAAGGTCAGCTGTGCAATTGACCTTTGGGGACCCCCACAGCTCCCCCTAATTCACATATAAAAATTTCCTCGTACTGTATTGTGAGGACCATGGACCTCTACTTAGTGTCCGAGTTTGAAAATTATAACTTTATATTAAAAGGAGTTAGATGGCTTCGAAATTCGGACCGCACCACACCTTTTTATTTTATTTTTCATTTTTTTTATTATTAATCCATTTTCTGCTGTTTTACAAAGAAAAATGCACGATTTTACTCATAGATCACCTTACGCATGATAAACGTTCAAGTATATTGTAAAAATAATTTAAAACAGTGGGAAAAAACCCAAATTTCCTGGATTTTTCTTGTTTTTACCCATTATTCGCTGTTTTCCCTATTTAAAAAAATTATTTCGTACATGTAGGACCCACTAAAATACAGAAAAACACATTAAAAAAATAATATATATGCAAAATAAGCAAAAGAAAAATTTTTGAGAAGTTGCCGCAGCAGGGATTCGAACCCCTGCCCTCTCATCCCTGCCGCGAATTACTAGTCCAGCGTCTTGACCACCGGACCACTTGAACACTGGAAGTCTGCCACAATTTCACTTCAAAATCCCTCTCAAGGTCAGCTCTGCAATTGACCTTTGGGGACCCCCACAGCTCCCCCTAATTCACATATAAATATTTCCTCGTACTGTATTGTGAGGACCATGGACCTCTACTTAGTGTCCGAGTTTGAAAATTATAACTTTATATTAAAAGGAGTTAGATGGCTTCGAAATTCGAACCGCACCACACCTTTTTATTTTATTTTTCATTTTTTTTATTATTAATCCATTTTCTGCTGTTTTACAAAGAAAAATGCACGATTTTACTCATAGATCACCTTACGCATGATAAACGTTCAAGTATATTGTAAAAATAATTTAAAACAGTGGGAAAAAACCCAAATTTCCTGGATTTTTCTTGTTTTTACCCATTATTCGCTGTTTTCCCTATTTAAAAAAATTATTTCGTACATGTAGGACCCACTAAAATACAGAAAAACACAATAAAAAAATAATATAATGCAAAATAAAAAAAAGAAAAAAAAAGAAAATTTTTTGAGAAGTTGCCGCAGCAGGGATTCGAACCCCTGCCCTCTCATCCCTGCCGTAAATTGCTAGTTCAGCGTCTTGACCTCCGGACCACTTGAACACAGGTAGTCTGCCATAATTTCACTTCAAAATCCCTCTCAAGGTCAGCTGTGCAATTGACGTTTGGGGACCCCCACAGCTCCCCCTAATTCACCTATAAAAATTTCCTCGTACTGTATTGTTAGGACCATGGACCTCTACTTAGTGTCCGAGTTTGAAAATTATAACTTTATATTAAAAGGAGTAAGATGGCTTCGAAATTCGAACCGCACCACACCTTTTTATTTTATTTTTCACTTTTTTTATTATTAATCCATTTTCTGTTGTTTTACAAAGAAAGATGCACGATTTTACTCATAGATCACCTTACGCATGATAAACGTTCAAGTATATTGTAAAAATAATTTAAAACAGTGGGAAAAAAACCCAAATTTCTTGGATTTTTCCTGTTTTTTCCCATTATTCGCTGTTTTCCCTATTTAAAAAAATTATTTCGTACATGTAGGACCCACTAAAATACAGAAAAACACAATAAAAAATAATATAATGCAAAATAAGCAAAAGAAAAAAAAAGAAAAATTTTTGAGAAGTTGCCGCAGCAGGGAATCGAACCCCTGCCCTCTCATCCCTGCCGTGAATTGCTAGTCGAGCGTCTTGACCTCCGGACCACTTGAACATAGGAAGTCTGCCACAATTTCACTTCAAAATCCCTCTCAAGGTCAGCTGTGCAATTGATCTTTGGGGACCCCCACAGCCCCCCCTAATTCACCTATAAAAATTTCCTCGTACTGTATTGTTAGGACCATGGACCTCTACTTAGTGTCCGAGTTTGAAAATTATAACTTTATATTAAAAGGAGTTAGATGGCTTCGAAATTCGAACCGCACCACACCTTTTTATTTTATTTTTCATTTTTTTTATTATTAATCCATTTTCTGTTGTTTTACAAAGAAAGATGCACGATTTTACTCATAGATCACCTTACTCATGATAAACGTTCAAGTATATTGTAAAAATAATTTAAAACAGTGGGAAAAAAACCCAAATTTCCTGGATTTTTCCTGTTTTTACCCATTATTCGCTGTTTTCCCTATTTAAAAAAATTATTTCGTACATGTAGGACCCACTAAAATACAGAAAAACGCAATAAAAAAATAATATAATGCAAAATAAGCAAAAGAAAAAAAAAGAAAAATTTTTGAGAAGTTGCCGCAGCAGGGATTCGAACCCCAGCCCTCTCATCCCAGCCGCGAATTACTAGTCCAGCGTCTTGACCACCGGACCACTTGAACACTGGAAGTCTGCCACAATTTCACTTCAAAATCCCTCTCAAGGTCAGCTGTGCAATTGACCTTTGGGGACCCCCACAGCTCCCAATAATTCTCCTATAAAAATTTCCTCGTACTGTATTGTTAGGACCATGGACCTCTACCTAGTGTCCGAGTTTGAAAATTATAACTGTATATTAAAAGGAGTTAGATGGCATCGAAATTCGAACCGCACCACACCTTTTTATTTCATTTTTCATTTTTTTTATTATTAATCCATTTTCTGTTGTTTTACAAAGAAAGATGCACGATTTTACTCATAGATCACCTTACGCATGATAAACGTTCAAGTATATTGTAAAAATAATTTAAAACAGTGGGAAAAAAACCCAAATTTCCTGGATTTTTCCTGTTTTTACCCATTATTCGCTGTTTTCCCTATTTAAAAAAATTATTTCGTACATGTAGGACCCACTAAAATACAGAAAAACACATTAAAAAAATAATATATATGCAAAATAAGCAAAAGAAAAATTTTTGAGAAGTTGCCGCAGCAGGGATTCGAACCCCTGCCCTCTCATCCCTGCCGTGAATTGCTAGTCCAGCGTCTTGACCTCCGGACCCCTTGAACACAGGAAGTCCGCCACAATTTCACTTCAAAATCCCTCTCAAGGTCAGCTGTGCAATTGACCTTTGGGGACCCCCACAGCTCCCCCTAATTCACCTATAAAAATTTCCTCGTACTGTATTGTTAGGACCATGGACCTCTACTTAGCGTCCGAGTTTGAAAATTATAACTTTATATTAAAAGGAGTTAGATGGCTTCGAAATTCGAACCGCACCACACCTTTTTATTTTATTTTTCATTTTTTTTTATTATTAATCCATTTTCTGCTGTTTTACAGAGAGAGATGCACGATTTTACTCATAGATCACCTTACGCATGATAAACGTTCAAGTATATTGTAAAAATAATTTAAAACAGTGGGGAAAAAACCCAAATTTCCTGGATTTTTCCTGTTTTTACCCATTATTCGCTGTTTTCCCTATTTAAAAAAATTATTTCGTACATGTAGGACCCACTAAAATTCAGAAAAACACAATAAAAAAATAATATAATGCAAAATAAGCAAAAGAAAATTTTTTAAGAAGTTGCCGCAGCAGGGATTCGAACCCCTGCCCTCTCATCCCTGCCGTGAATTGCTAGTCCAGCGTCTTGACCTCCGGACCACTTGAACACAGGAAGTCTGCCACAATTTCACTTCAAAATCCCTCTCAAGGTCAGCTGTGCAATTGACCTTTGGGGACCCCCACAGCTCCCCCTAATTCACCTATAAAAATTTCCTCGTACTGTATTGTTAGGACCATGGACCTCTACTTAGCGTCCGAGTTTGAAAATTATAACTTTATATTAAAAGGAGTTAGATGGCTTCGAAATTCGAACCGCACCACACCTTTTTATTTTATTTTTCATTTTTTTTTATTATTAATCCATTTTCTGCTGTTTTACAGAGAGAGATGCACGATTTTACTCATAGATCACCTTACGCATGATAAACGTTCAAGTATATTGTAAAAATAATTTAAAACAGTGGGGAAAAAACCCAAATTTCCTGGATTTTTCCTGTTTTTACCCATTATTCGCTGTTTTCCCTATTTAAAAAAATTATTTCGTACATGTAGGACCCACTAAAATTCAGAAAAACACAATAAAAAAATAATATAATGCAAAATAAGCAAAAGAAAATTTTTTAAGAAGTTGCCGCAGCAGGGATTCGAACCCCTGCCCTCTCATCCCTGCCGTGAATTACTAGTCCAGCGTCTTGACCACCGGACCACTTGAACACTTGAAGTCTGCCACAATTTCACTTCAAAATCCCTCTCAAGGTCAGCAGAGCAATTGACCTTTGCGGACCCCCCCTGCTTCGCCTAATTCACCTATAAAAATTTCCTCGTACTGTATTGTTAGGACCATGGACCTCTACTTAGTGTCCGAGTTTGAAAATTATAATTTTATATTAAAAGGAGTTAGATGACTTCGAAATTCGAACCGCACCACACCTTTTTATTTCATTTTTCATTTTTTTTATTATTAATCCATTTTCTGCTGTTTTACAAAGAAAGATGCACGATTTTACTCATCGATCACCTTACGCATGATAAACGTTCAAGTATATTGTAAAAATAATTTAAAACAGAGGGAAAAAAACCCAAATTTCCAGGATTTTTCTTGTTTTTACCCATTATTCGCTGTTTTCCCTATTTAAAAAAATTATTTCGTACATGTAGGACCCACTAAAATACAGAAAAACACAATAAAAAAATAATATAATGCAAAATAAGCAAAAGAAAAAAAAAGAAAAATTTTCGAGAAGTTGCCGCAGCAGGGATTCGAACCCCTGCCCTCTCATCCCTGCCGTGAATTACTAGTCCAGCGTCTTGACCACCGGACCACTTGAACACTGGAAGTCTGCCACAATTTCACTTCAAAATCCCTCTCAAGGTCAGCTGAGCAATTGACCTTTGCGGACCCCCCCTGCTCCGCCTAATTCACCTATACAAATTTCCTCGTACTGTATTGTTAGGACCTTGGACCTCTACTTAATGTCCGAGTTTGAAAATTATAACTTTATATTAAAAGGAGTTAGATGGCTTCGAAATTCGAAGCGCACCACACCTTTTTATTTTATTTTTCATTTTTTTTATTATTAATCCATTTTCTGTTGTTTTACAAAGGAAGATGCACGATTTTACTTGTAGATCACCTTAGGCATGATAAACGTTCAAGTATATTGTAAAAATAATTTAAAACAGTGGGAAAAAAACCCAAATTTCCTGAATTTTTCCTGTTTTAACCCATTATTCGCTGTTTTCCTTATTTAAAAAAATTATTTCATACATGTAGGACCCACTAAAATACAGAAAAACACAATAAAAAAATAATATAATGCAAAATAAGCAAAAGAAAAACACAATAAAAAAATAATATAATGCAAAATAAGCAAAAGAAAATTTTTTGAGAAGTTGCCGCAGCAGGGATTCGAACCCCTGCCGTGAGTTGCTAGTCCAGCGTCTTGACCTCCGGACCACTTGAACACAGGAAGTCTGCCACAATTTCACTTCAAAATCCCTCTCAAGGTCAGCTGTGCAATTGACCTTTGGGGACCCCCACAGCTCCCCCTAATTCACCTATAAAAATTTCCTCGTATCGTATTGTTAGGACCATGGACCTCTACTTAATGTCCGAGTTTGAAAATTATAACTTTATATTAAAAGGAGTTAGATGGCTTCGAAATTCGAACCGCACCACACCTTTTTATTTTATTTTTCATTTTTTTTATTATTAATCCATTTTCTGTTGTTTTACAAAGGAAGATGCACGATTTTACTTGTAGATCACCTTAGGCATGATAAACGTTCAAGTATATTGTAAAAATAATTTAAAACAGTGGGTAAAAAAACCCAAGTTTCCTGGATTTTTCCTGTTTTTACCCATTATTCGCTGTTTTCCCTATTTAAAAAAATTATTTCGTACATGTAGGAAACACTAAAATACAGAAAATCACAATAAAAAAATAATATAATGCAAAATAAGCAAAAGAAAAATTTTTGAGAAGTTGCCGCAGCAGGGATTCGAACCCCTGCCCTCTCATCCCTGCCGTGAATTGCTAGTCCAGCGTCTTGACCTCCGGACCACTTGAACACAGGAAGTCTGCCACAATTTCACTTCAAAATCCCTCTCAAGGTCAGCTGAGCAATTGACCTTTGGGGACCCCCCACAGCTCCCCCTAATTCACCTATAAAAATTTCCTCGTACTGTATTGTTAGGACCATGGACCTCTACTTAGTGTCCGAGTTTGAAAATTATAACTTTATATTAAAAGGAGTTAGATGGCTTCGAAATTCGAACCGCACCACACCTTTTTATTTTATTTTTCATTTTTTTTATTATTAATCCATTTTCTGTTGTTTTACAAAGAAAGATGCCCGATTTTACTCATAGATCACCTTACGCATGATAAACGTTCAAGTATATTGTAAAAATAATTTAAAACAGTGTGGAAAAAAACCCAAATTTCCAGGATTTTTCCTGTTTTTACCCATTATTCGCTGTTTTCCCTATTTAAAAAAATTATTTCGTACATGTAGGACCCACTAAAATACAGAAAAACACAATAAAAAAATAATATAATGCAAAATAAGCAAAAGAAAAAAAAAGAAAAAATTTTGAGAAGTTGCCGCAGCAGGGATTCGAACCCCTGCCCTCTCATCCCTGCCGTGAATTGCTAGTCCAGCGTCTTGACCTGCGGACCACTTGAACACAGGAACTCTGCCACAATTTCACTTCAAAATCCCTCTCAAGGTCAGCTGTGCAATTGACCTTTGGGGACCCCCACAGCTCCCCCTAATTCACCTATAAAAATTTATCGTACTGTATTGTTATGACCATGGACCTCTACTTGATGTCCGAGTTTGAAAATTATAACTTTATATTAAAAGGAGTTTGATGGCTTCGAAATTCGAACTGCACCACACCTTTTTATTTTATTTTTCATTTTTTTTATTATTAATCCATTTTCTGTTGTTTTACAAAGGAAGATGCACGATTTTACTTGTAGATCACCTTAGGCATGATAAACGTTCAAGTATATTGTAAAAATAATTTAAAACAGTGGGGAAAAACCGAAATTTCCTGGATTTTTCCTGTTTTTACCCATTTCCAAGGTCAGCTGTGCAATTGACCTTTGGGGACCCCCACAGCTCCCCCTAATTCACCTATAAAAATTTCCTCGAGCAGAATTGTTTGGACCATAGACCCCTAGTTAGGGTCCGAGTTTGAAAATTATACCTTGATATTTTGAACCATTCTCGAACCATTTTATTTCTTTTATCTTTTGTTTTATTATTCCATTACGCTTTCTTTGCTGGACTTCACACACGGAAAACACCCCATGCATGCTAAAATATCTAAAATATTGTATTAGAAGTCGAAAAAGAGCAAACAAACTGTTTTTCTTGGATTTTTCCAGCTATTTCCCATTTTCCCAATAAAAAAAAATTCCTGCATGCAGGAACCTCCAGAATATCGAAAAACACATAAAAAAATATTATAATTTAAAATAAACAACAAAAAAAAGAAAATTTTTTGAAAGGTTGACCGTCCCTGGTATTCGAACCTAGGACCCCTCCCTCCTGCAGCTCACTTGCTTGTCTGGTGGCCTTCCTTCCAGTCCACGGTGATACGTGAAGCCTACCACAGTTTCGCTACAAAAGCTCTCTCCTCTCATCTTCGCATTACACCTTTAGGGGCCCACTGTGACCCCCCCCAAATTGGCGCATAAAAATTCTCTTCAGCAGCCTTGTTTGGACCATAGACCCCAACCTAGGGTCCGAGTTTGAAAATTATGCCATGATATTAGACGCAGCTAGGGGGTCTTGAAGTTTGAACCTTTATCGAGCCATTTTATTTTTTTATTTTTTTTATTATTCCATTACGCTTTCTTTGCTGTACTTCACACACAGAAAGCACCTCATGCATGCTAGAATATCCAAAATGTTACAATAGAAGTCAAAAAAGAGCAAATAAACTGATTTTCCTGGATTTTTCCAGTTTTTTCCCATTTTCCAAAGAAATAAAAAGTTTTCCTACACGCAGGAACCTCCAGAATATCGCAAAACACATAAAAAAATAATATTATTTAAAATAAACAGCAACAAAAAGAAGAAAATTTTATTAAAATTTGACTGTCCCTTGGATTCGAACCCAAAACCCCTCCCTCCTGCAGCAAACTTGCTTGTCTGGTGGCCTACCTTCCAGTCCACGGTGATACGTGAAGCCAACCACAGTTTCGCTTCAAAAGCTCTATCCTCTCATCTTCGCAATATACCTTTAGGGGCCACTGTGACCCCACTTATTGGCATATAAAAAATCTCTTCAGCAGCCTTGTTTGGACCATAGACCCCTACCACGGGTCCGAGTTTGAAAATTATACCTTGATATTAAAGGGAGCTAGGGGGTCTTGAAATTTGAACCTTTCTCGAGCCATTTTATTTTTTTTTATTCTTTTTTTTTATTATTCCATTACGCTTTCTTTGCTGGACTTCACTCACAGAAAACACCCCATGCATGCTAGAATATCCAAAATGTTACAATAGAGGTCGAAAAAGTGCAAATAAACTGATTTTCCTGGATTTTTCCTGTTTTTTCCCATTTTCCCAATAAAAAAAACAATTTCCTACGTGCAAGAACCTCCAGAATATCAAAAAACACATAAAAAATTATATAATTTAAAATAAACAAAAAAAAAATAAAATTTCTTGAAAACTTGACCGTCCCTGGGATTTGAACCCAGGACCCCTCCCTCCTGCAGCGAACTTGCTTGTCTGGTGGCCTACCTTCCAGTCCATGGTGATATGTGAAGCCTACCACAGTTTCGCTTCAAAAGCTCTCTCCTCTCATCTTCGCAGTATACCTTTAGGGGCCCTCTGTGACCCCCCTAATTTGCCTATAAAAAATCTTTTCAGCAGCCTTGTTTGGACCATAGACCACTACCTAGGGTCCGAGTTTGAAAATTATACCTTGATATTAAAGGGAGCTAGGTTGTCTTGAAATTTTAACCTTTCTCGAGCCATTTTATTTTTTTTTATTCTTTTTTTTATTATTCCATTACGCTTTCTTTGCTGGACTTCACTCACAGAAAACACCCCATGCATGCTAGAATATCCAAAATGTTACAATAGAGGTCGAAAAAGTGCAAATAAACTGATTTTCCTGGATTTTTCCCATTTTCCCAATAAAATTTTTTTTCCCCGACATGCAGGAACCTCTAGAATATCGAGAAACACTTAAAAAAATAATATAATTTAAAATAAACTAAAAACAAAAAATTTTTTTTTGAAAATTTGACCGTCGTTGGGATTCGAACCCAGGACCCCTCCCTCCTGCAGCGAACTTGCTTGTCTGGTGGCCTACCTTCCAGTCCACGGTGAAACGTGAAGCCTACCACAGTTTCGCTTCAAAAGCTCTCTCCTCTCATCTTCGCAATATACCTTTAGGGGCCCACTGTGACCCCCCTAATTGGCCAATAAAAATTGTCTTCGGCAGCCTTGTTTGGACCATAGACCCCTACTTAGGGTCCGAGTTTTAAAATTATACCTTGATATCTTACGGCCACTTTAGAGGTCCCGTATTAAGCCTATAATTGTTTCATTAGGGTATTTCTTCTATATAATGTATATATATATATATTTCTACTGTATAACTACTTGTCATTATATCCCCCTTAATATGGACCCATAATTTACAAACTCAACCACGCATTATATTACAGAGTACCCTACCAGAGGAAATAATTATCGGCCAATCAGGAGGCCCCCAAAACGGCTCTTTAGCACATGGCCCTATTATCACATGACACGATATCTTAGCTTAATATTGACAAATAATATTTTTAGTGGAATAAGTATCATATTACTATAAGAAATAGTTATAGGCTTATTAGGGGGTACGCAATGCGAGCCTATAGGTTACTATGTGTATATGTAATTGCGTGTTGAATTTTGTAAAATGAGGAAATTCGAGGTTAATATATATATTAACCTTGAATGCTGTCATCAATTGCAAGAATTGTTAATTTTTGTTCAGTAGAATAAAAAAATTGTTGTTTTCATTCATTATTGAAATCTTTGATTTCTATGTTGTTACATCTTAATTTAGGATATTTTTTCCTGGTTTAATATAAGCAAGGATTTATATAGAATATCTTTTTCAGCACCATAAAAATAAATAGATGAAATTGACACTCATCTGTCCAAAATCAGTCTTGAGAAAAGTCATGAGACTAAATTTCATCAATTAATCTTATTTTCATGTGTTCTTAACATTAAAATATTCCTTAACCGCTTCCCTTAACAATTTTTTTGGAAAAAAAATGCAAAAAATCAACATATTTTTCAATTTTATTAATAAATACCAGGAACTAAAACATATTTTTCAATTTCATTAATAAATGCCAGGAACTAAAACTATAATACACAGGTTCTAAGTTGATTTGTTGTTGTTAATTTACGTTGCACTAGAGCTGCACAATGGGTTATTGGCGACGGTCTGGGAAACATCCCGGAGGATGATCCGAAGACATGCCATCACAATTTTGATCCTCTGCGGAGGGGATGGCACCCCCGCTTCGGTAGACCGACGACCTGCGCGCGAAGTCGAGCACTTTACGGTAGCGCAGTTTAACGAGGACCAATACCGCTCATCCGCGGTCCCAACGCAGACTGATCCAAGTTGTCACCCACCCGCACACTGACCGCAGTCAGTGATGTTTGACTTCGGTGATCTGCTGGGAACCGTGTCTTAACGATCAGTCCACTGCGGGACGGTTCTAAGTCAAATTTTAATTTGTTTGTGTGTAAAAAATATATAATTTACCATCAGTTTCGATCACGTACAATGTATACACTCGATTGCTAAAAGCAACACAGGCGCGACCACGACCGTGAACTTAAGTCAGCTCTCACGAACAGCACTCAAAAGTACAGTGATCTTAATACAGCTCTCCCGGCTTCTCACAAAACAGCAATGAATCAACTAGTAAAATCCATTCATCGAATTCTATCACAGCTAAAATTCTGGTGGCGGAGTACTGTAGTGTGTCAGTGTTATTTTAGTGTTGAATTAAATAAATAAAAAAACAAGACATAAAAAGGAGATACTTTTTTAATATTTTTATGAAGAATTCACAATGAGATACATCATAAAATATTTTAAATGAGAAGATATAATTCAAAGCAAAAAATACTATTCATCAAGCTGATACAGTTTTTCGTTCTTTTGGAACGCAAACACTTACATACCTGTAATAAAAATTATAATTAATTTATATTCAGTTTAAAATAATTCTTTAATAATCACTTTATTTATTTTTTAAAAAAATGACAGTAATAACACCACATAATTTTTAGGGAAAGTAATCTTGACTGGGCAAATCTGTACAATATTACATTATACAGTGCAAAAATATGCAAGATAAGATCCCTGGGATAGAATTTTTTCGACAAAACTCTCCACAACTAATGTCTTTCTGACTTTTAATAATCTTACTAATTTAAAATAACAAAAGCATTTACAAAAGGAAAAAAATATGCATAATGTTTTTAAAATTGAACATATAATAATTTTTTAATCGTATATTATGGGGGATATTCTCGCATTTTGTTGGGGGGGGGGGCATAGAAATTATTCCCCTCTTCATTTTGTAAATAATCGTCACAATAAAAGAATAATAATTAAAAATCACGAAATCCATTGTAGTAATTGTGGGAAAAAAGATCGACGGCGAAGTCATGCGAATCGGACTAATCAATTGCGTGTTTCGTTTTGAGGTTAGGTTGCCGCACATAATATTGTATTAAAAATATTGGATTTAAAATCTGCAAACAATGCAATCATGCAAACAATGATTTTTAATAATTATTTTTATAAAATAATTTAGTAGAAAGAAAGATTATTTAAATGGGGTGATTAATATTTAAATATGTTTAACTAAAGAACTAGAGTTACGCACCCGTAGCGTAAATTTCATTCATATTCTTTTCGCTAATAACCAAATGCTATCATTTTTTTAAAATATAAAATACAATATTTTATGTCGTCTGAAAGTTTATTTGTAATTTAATAAAGAGCTTTGAAAAAAAAAATTTTATGCAACGAATGCCGAGTTTTATAAAGCATATTTCAGTTAGAATGTGATAATACAACAGATTTTTCAAATTTTAATTTTAAGTTAGTTCTTTCAATAATTGATACGATTTCAATAGTATATATACGTATGCATAGATTCGGAATAATATATTTATCAATTTCTTCAATATATATTTAAAATTATAAATACGAATATGTAGTCAACATTTTTAATCATCTTAAAATTTATTAATATCTTACATATCGTCTTAATTTCAAATTACATATCGTCTTAATTAATTTATCTAGCTGAAAATTAAGTCTAGCTAAAAAATTAAAAACATTCTGTTGCTTTTAAATTATTTGATGCAAAACAGCTGACAAAGCCTACTATATTTTCTAAAAATTAAAATAAATTTTAAGCTTTTTATTGCTTTGTATTTATTTGAGTAATGGAAAGTAAATACATATATGTGTACAGCAAATTATATATATATATATATATATATATATATATATATATATATATATATATATATATATATATATATATATATATATATAACTCCATAGAAACATGCATTTAATGCACGCTTGCTCTATTTTAACCTTTTTTTTTTTTAAACAAACTGCACTCCTGAACAGCTGTAAATCAATTAAGGTTCTAAGTTACTAAAGCAGCGACTGAAGTGGTTTACAGGAGTGAAAGTTGTAAAATTGAGTATAGGTAGGGTAAGCCAACCAGCGAAGGAACATTTCATATATATTGATTAAAAATAAGAATTTGAAAGTTTTTCTTTAGATTGATTGGTAACAATAGCTTACTGCCAAACAATAGGAAGTCATCTAGCAATGTTTTGGATTACCTGGTCAAATAGACTTCTCTGGAAAAAAATTTTTGAATTTGTTATTATCTCTGCAACACCTTGTTTCTTTGAAAAAATTATAAGGCGAGTGTTTCTATTTATATGTTTGAAGTGGAATTAATTGCATGTAATAGTTTTATTTTTCTCACTGTGAAAAAGAGAATTCAAAATATAGTTATTGAAGTTACGTTTTATTTTTTTAAGCATCATAGCATAATAAAGTACTGAGATAAGGGGTGTTTATTCACTGGATCACCAAACGATGAAAAACCAGTGAAGGAACAAGTGTTCCTTTACTGGGTTTTATGGGATTTTAAGGTTATTTTTCAAAGGCTTCGTCATCATATGAAATTATGCTTTTTTATCAAATAATATGCTATTTTCATAACTGCAGTGAGTTTGTAACAGTTACTAATAACTGCCAGGACAAGTTTAGAACGTTCAAAATCAAAATTCTAAACTTCCTAAGGCTTTAGCAAATCGTCAATACAGAGAAAAGCTGCAGTTTTGCCAAAATGAAATGCGTTTGTGGTTTTATTTCTTTTTTAATATTTAAAAACTTCCTCCAATGCTGCATTATCTGGGGTCATAAAAATTTAAAAGAGACTGCGAATAAGGCAGTGATTTTGATAATTTTCATCAATTGTCTATCAAATTGGCGATTTTTAAGTAAGTTTAATAATTTTCAAAATATTTAAACTATTCGTTCGTTCTAAGGCCCAGATAATTCTTCACAGCATGATGATATATATACATACCCTCCAACTGCTACGGAATTTCCGTAGTTTCAGAAATCTTCTTTTCAGACGGTAGCAAAATTAATGTCTTAATATTTAAAAAAATTTATTTTTAGCGTATCTTGTCCACTATTACTAATTTTAGCGTAACTTGTCCACTATTAAGTGCAGGCCATATGGCTAGATTCTTAAGTTCTGATAAAAGTTTTATGAGAGATCCATTTGCTTTAAAAATTTCTACTTTGGTTCGCTACCACTAGAAAGAATTATTTTCAAAATCTTCATAAGTTGGAGGGTATGTATATATATTATATCCGTTTGAACAGCCGACCCAATATTGGCTTTACGATTACTAATGTTTAACTCCGTAGCCTTGTAATTTTGAAATAATACAGAAGACAAGGAAACTCCTGGATCAGTACCACCAGAGGTTTTGATTAATGCAAAGAAAGAAAGAAGGGGGAGGGGATCTTTTTCAAAATTGTTTATTTAGTTAAGGCAATAACAAATAGTTTATGGCCTTCAAGCTTTTTTTTTGTTTTTCTTTTTATACTTCTTTCTTTATTTTGTTATTATGTGTTATTAACTTGTATCATATTTAATCTTTGTATTCTTTAAAAATATTGTGACTTTGTACAGATCTAAATTCTTAATAAATTCTTGCTGACTGGGCTCGTTCCTAGGCTGGAGTGGAGCCGGAGCAATAGCCAAACTTTGGACTATATGGTAGAGGGTCCATAATGACATGTCCAAAGCTTGGAGAAGAGAAAGAGAGAGGTTTTGATTTATTGTGGGAACATGGAGGACTTTGCGACTCGACAGATTTAACGTGCATCAGTCACCATTTACTAGTCGGGGAGTCTTTGGCCAGCCTGGGATCGAACCCACGAATTCTCGGACATGGCCCCAGTGCCCTACCAACCAGGCAATCCCGGCCCTGAGATGATCTATATATATAGTTTAAAATCATCGTTTTGCTTCAAGTATAAGGCACATAAACTGTAGCTTTTTTATTTTCATAGCATAACTTTTACTGCTGAAAAACAAGTTTATTAACTTTCATCCAATCTTTCAATTGAAACGAGTAAATATCGACACGAAATTCAAAAATTTACAGGTTTGAGAGAGGGCCTCCCTGATTGAGTGGTCTTGCCATTTCGGTTAGCTTGGACGTGGTGGGTTCGAATTCCGTCATAAACCTGTATGATATCCGTTTGATATCAATCCTGTATCTTTATGATATCTTTCTCTTGCTTGTACTATCTGTTCTTCAAGTTGACATGCTCTTATAAGTCGTACTTTGTGATGAGCATACAAGCCTGGATATGCATTCAAATAAATGAATAAATACAGACCTATGTGCTTAATTCAAAAGAAAGAACAGGGAACAACAAGTTACTAATTAAAATCGTATAGTAAGAATGAAAGATACATTCTGGATTAAAGTGGGAACCCAACCCACGACCCTTACGCTTTCGAATGTTTAGCGGATTGACAATACTCAGTGGCCATGAAGACCTCAACCATTTGTTCATAGTACATGCATATTTATTTGGTTTATTGGATTTACATACATTTGCAGGCATGTGTGCTCAATTTAGACTTATAAACCTTTGTCAAATAGAATGACCGCAAAAAGATACATCCAGTGTAAATGCGGGATTCGAACCCGCTACCTCCACGCTTTGCACAGCTTTTGGCTAGTGATACCGCTCTGCAAGGGCGGCCCCAGTTCATAGATAATCAGGGTTATGAGCTTATATATACAAAGAAATGCCTTATATATTCTTGTAAAGTGGAAAATCAGAAATCACAAAATAAGGAAGTTCAGTCCAAAAATACAACCAGGTTACGGTTGGATTCGAACCCACCATCGCTATCCTTCACAACGTTTGGTGGAAGAAAAATACCATTAGGACAAAGAGACTCTATCTATATGAAATTTCACTTATTGAGCAAAAACCAGCAACCGGAAGTAATTTCACACACAGTTTTTTTTAACCTATATAAGAGTGCGATATTTAGTTTTTCGTCGCCTACGAGTCGATTTTTTAAGGCCTCAGTTGTCCAGTTCCATTACAACGAACGAGTCGATTTTTTCAGTGTTAGGAACAAAAGTAAATACTATGTCTGTGATTTGAAGTTTGTGAAGTTTGATTCGATCAGGTAAGTTTACTTTCTTTATTTTAATGTATGAATAATTGCGCCTAGTAATTTTCAAATTTACCAGACGGAATTTGGGTTGCCGAATTTCGCTTGATTATACTTTAGAAGTGGTTTAATGTATTCTTATTCTAAAATAAGTAGTCAATAAAAAGTAACACGTAGCACTCTTTGTTCTAGGTTTCCCAATGTAAACCCACCTAAACGTTTTGTTGCGCTTGAAATATTTAATCCTATATGTTCATATGTGCATCGTATTTCAGAATATAATAATATAAAGTTGCTATAATATTTAATTTTAGAATCCTTGAATTCGTTTGAGATACGCTATCGATTTACTGAATTTATGTTACAATTTTATAATTTTTTCTAATTTTAGCATTCTGTAATTTATACGAAAACTTTATTTTGCAAAAATTCAAAAGTAAATTTATACAAATTTCTTATTTTCAAAATTTTGCTTTCTTTTATAGTATGGTCAAACTAGTTATTTAAAAATATTTTTTAAGAACTGTTTATTCGGAACAATAGATTATAATATTAGGATTTTAATATTTTACATAACTGAGTATTTTTAGTCTTATTTTATATACGTTCTTAGATGCTTTTTAATGAAGGGAAATTCATTGAAATTTAAAAAGATTTTCTCTTGCTACTATGATAGCAGTATAGATAAAAATATTTTTTTCTGAATCTAATTTTTTTAAGGTTGGTGAGCGCCAACCACTAGTTTCGCATACAGCGCATACGGAGCAACGAAATTCAATAGTTTTATTTTTTTTCCACAAGTGTATAGCATCTACAATTTATTTACCCTTCTTGTTAGCTTTAATTTTGCTTATGAGAAAGTAGGTAATGTCCTTGTTTACTAGTCTACTTCGCATTTAGAATTTTAACACTATTTCTACAAAGCCTTCAAGACTCCTTTCAAATTTATATCTTCAAGTTATTTTTAAAGTTTAATTATTTATCAAACTGTACTACTTTGCGTACAATTAAGTTCGCAGGCTCCTAGCCAATCCTGGATATTAAAATGTGAGAATGGTATACAAATTTTAACCACTCTGTGTATTTTGATACCTTAATGGATTTTATAAGTGTATATGAAATTAATTTTTAATATAAATGAAAAGGTTTGCTACTTAGTATTGATTATAAACACAAAACAGAATCTAGGGTTTAGTCTCTATGAAAAAAACACAGAAATTATTACACAACTTTGAAAGCCTCTTAAAACCCAGTTCCACTATATTGAAAAACATTAGGACCAGTTTTATTGCTGAAAATTTTAGGATTTTGATTTCTTTGTATGTCTGTACAAAGCATTGATTTATGTAAACTTATTTTTGTATTTACTTTCGTTGGTTGGAAATCTTAACTATAATAAAGACTTTAAGAAAATTAAATTTAAATAAATTTACCTTTTGGTCAATTTTATGCCATGCATATTGTAAGTCTAGTAAATTCGTTTTCTGTGACCAGAATATAATGAAATACACCATAAAAATATCCTACATTATACAAAGAGTGCTAAATTTTTTAACAATTAAAAAGTAAACACAATTTTTAAGGTAAATTGAATTTCTAAAAATATATTATCACCCTTGTGAGTTCCCAAATAAAACTTTCATTTCTGCTATTTCGAACTCGGGTAGTTTATTTTATACAATGTTTCATTTTAAATGCAGGTACTTGTAGCGTTCATTTCTAAAACAGATTAATAACGTTGTGCTTCTCATAAATGAATCAAAACATGTTGTACAAATCATGAATAAGTCCCGAAGTGGACTGATCGTCAAGACATTATTCCCAATAGAACACTGAAGTCGAGCATTAATTGTTGCGGTCAGTGTGCGGGTGGGTGACCACTTTGATCGGCCTGCAAAGAGACAGTGTGCGGTATTTGTCCTCGTTAAACTGCTCTACCGAAAAGTGCTAGTCTTTGTATGCAGGTTGGCTGGCTATCGAGCAGGGGAGCTATCCCCTCTGCGGAGGATCAAAATTGTGATGACATTTCTTTGGATCTTCCTCAAGAATGTGTTCTAGACCAGTTACCAATAGTCTACAACTCTAGTGCGACGTAAACCAACAAGAAACAATTTGAAAACTTTTTGGCAATAATTGTGGGGGTAATGCTGGAAGGACTAAAATTTTTTTAAAAACTTTATTGAAGTTTAATATCAGAGCAAATGTTTATTTAGTTTATTTCAAATGTTCGAAAAGTTCTGATTTTTGTATTTTTATTCTAATTACGTAGGTTTAGAAAACTCAAACTTCTGAACAGTTCAAAATGTTTCTCTTTTTTAAGACGTTTTTAAGTATTTTCAATTTTTTCAAGTAATATCACAATCTCTTACAGATATTCATTCAGATTACATGGAAAATATTTGGTTTTATGGAGAATATATCTAGATATGCGACTACAATGATGATGGTGGAAACGTTTGCCTAAATGCATGGAAAGACCTACTCTATTTGGAGATGCGACTACGATAATGATGGTGGAATAGTTTGCCTAAATGCTGGAAAGACCTACTCTATTTGGAGATGCGACTACAACAATGACTGGAAATATTCGGCTAGATGTGTAGGTTTATCTGGAGATGAGACAATGAAAATATTTGGCTGGATATGCATCTAAAGTGTATATGAAGAAATAGGTGAGTTTTTCTTTCCTACATAACTTATATTTTAACCCTGGATACCTTTACATTCTTATGATAAAATTTCCTCAGTTTGAGGAATTAGGGTTGTTACTATAACACTTAATAATCTTCAGGTTCCAAACGTTAAATACAGGGTAGTTCGAAATTAATATAAGCTCTTACAAGCGGCTATAACTATTTAATGAAAAAGTATAGATAAAATTTACACAGAATCTAGAAGGAATTTCAACATTTTGTATAAATGCACCAGATTTTTCTATGCAACTTCCCTTGGTCACCTAGACCCCATCTAGGCGGTAGTCCTTTCTTGTCAAACATTCTGAGGTAGGTGGCCTTCCGCTATTTTTCCCTTTGCACAAACTTCCCGTTTCTTCGAACATATTATGCCATCTGCGTATGTTTTAATTTGGAGGTTCTTGATTGTAACGCTAGCGAAATCTTCTCTACACTGTGATAACTAAATGGCAAATTCTAACACTTGGAATACTTTCTGCACGGGACTCTCTATTTTCACTTATGAACTCGCGCATGCGCAGGATTCTGCGTCACTTCACATTCTATGTTAACCATATCGATAAATTATTTTTGATTAAATAGTTATAGCTGTTTGTAATCGCTATATTCATTTTGAATTATCCTATAATTTATATAAATTTCAATCACTCAACGCTGACTTGTTTGACAAAAAATAAATTATAAAAATAAGCAAGTGGTGATCTTCAAACTTGCAATATGTTTTGCAATATGTTTTTAAAACTGATTTCCTTGTACAATTTTTTTTTCTGATTCAGTGGAATCTTATTTGAGTATTTTTATCATGAACTTTAGTTTTTTGCTTTAGGAACTAATGTAATTTGCTTCAAATGCGTAAAGTAAAAACTGCATAATTCGGTCTGGTGACTGTGAACTCATAAGAAATTATTTAAAATATTTGGGGCGTAATTCTTAATTTTTAGAGGTTCCACAGCGTCCTAAAATTTATTTCAAAAACCTAAAATTTTGTAAAACTGAGTTGTCATACATTTTTCAAAAATCTGTTACTTTATTTTTTCCAACGCCTAAGAATAAAAGAATTATGCACATCAGTAACCTTTAAATTTTAAGCGAAAGATTAAAATGAACGAATTTTCTTAACGTTGACTTTTTAAAACTGATAAGTACTAGTCTATTACCTAAAAATTCTTTTATAAAAATTCTGAATTATTGGCCAATAAATATTTCAGTTCATTAAATTTAATTGTTGGATATTGCACAGCTTCTATTACTCTAAATAGTATGAAAAATCTCGTATAAATTAGATTGATGAAGTTTCATTTTAATAATTTAAGATTAAAATAAAGTGCTAATAGTCACATCTAGAACTTAATTATTCGTACTAAATTTAAAATTATTTGAAGAAGTCCTTTAGAAAAATTTTAATTTTCAAAATCCTCTTTATCAAGCTTATAAACATTCATAAATTCCATACAATTAAATTCCAAAGTTCAAACAATTAATCGGCATTTTTCTTTAGTTTCAAACACTGGTAAATTTTAGTCTCAACCCAAACTTTAAAATATTTTTGCTCAGTTGAGAAGTCTCTAATTTGACAAATTGTTGAACTTTCTAAGAACTGGCAGCAAAGTTTGTTTCGTTTATATTATGTTTAAATTATTAGAATTTTAAAATTTTTTAAATAGGTTTAAAGTTACCTTTTTTCCGATTTGACTTGTAAAATTTGCTATTGATAAATTTACGTATTAGTTTATACCAAAATAATGAATTCTAATGTTTGTATATTAAATGGTTAGTAAAACGATTTAAATTCCGTTAGGGTGATTAACGTTAAGTGAGTAATTCACTTATTCAATTTCTATAATTTGTTGATTAATTGGTTAGTAAATAGTTTCCTAACGTGTCAGAAAGGTTTTTGGAAATTAAAACTACGCTAGTTTTGAAAGGGTGATTCAGCAGCTATACTTACTTTTTTAAATTTATAAAGTTTTATGCTTTCATATTTGTTTCTGCGATATTTTCAAAATATATTGATCATTGAAAACTGTATAAAGAGACTGTCCATGTGAAATTTCACTAATTAAGCAAAACCCAGCAGCCGGAAGTAATTTCACGCAGTTTTTTATAAACCTATATAAGAGTGCATTATTTACTTTTAATGCATTGTTAGTGCATTATTTACTTTTAATGCATTGTTAGTGCATTATTTACTTTATTAAATAAGTAGTCAATAAATAGTTACACGTAGCACTTTATTGTTTCCCTAGGTAAACTCACCTAAACGCTTTGTTGTGCTTGAAATATTTAATCCTAATATTAATTGCTAGCGTTGAAATGTGCATCGTATTTCAGGATTTAATAATATGAAGTAGCTATAATACTTAATTTTTAGAATCCTTGAAAGCGTTTGAGATACGTTATCAATTTACTGAATTTTATGTTACAGTTTTATAATTTTTTTTTTCAAATTTTATCATTCCATACGAAAATGTTTTTGCAAAAATTCTAAAGAGAAAATCGATGCTAATTTCTTATTTTCTAGCTTTTGATTCTTTTTAAACGTAAGGTTAAATAATTTATTTGCAAAATATTTTTTCTTAAAGAAAACTGTTTATATCCTAATATTTTAACCTATTACTCCGAATCAATATTTTATAAAAATTTTTAGTCTTATTTTATTTAGTTCAATGCTTTTTTATGAAAGGAAAATTTATTTAATTTTAAAAAAAATTTTCCCTTGTTGCTGTGATCGCAGTATTGTTAGAAAATAGTATTCCTAAATCTAAGTTTTTGTAGTATTAATAACCAGCAACCATTAGTTTCGTATACAGCACATACGGACCTTCTAAATGCAATAGTCATTTTTTTGCTAGGAATCTATATGTTTTACAATTTATCCACCACTCTTGGTAGTTTCATTTTGTTTGACAATGTAGGTAATGTCATTGTTTACTACTTCTCATTTAGTGTTTTAACATTTTTCTGCCAAGCATTTCAAAGACTCATTTCAAGTTTTTAACTTAAAGCTTTTTTTTCATGTTTAATAATTAAACTTGAAAATAGAGAAATAATTAAACTGTATTACTTTTCGTACAATAATTAAGTTTGCCAGCTCTTCGTAGGTCGGGAATTTTAATTACAATGAAAGACAATTTTATGCCA
Organism: Parasteatoda tepidariorum; assembly: GCF_982258835.1. Classification (NCBI taxonomy): domain Eukaryota; kingdom Metazoa; phylum Arthropoda; class Arachnida; order Araneae; family Theridiidae; genus Parasteatoda; species Parasteatoda tepidariorum. Next base: position 119,835,661 of record NC_141755.1, on the reverse strand, counting down.
TGCAAGTCTAGCGCATTTTGTATTTGTGACCAAAATACAAGGAAATACACAATAAAAAAAATTATCCTACTCTATCCAAAGTTTACTACTTTTTTATAATTAAAAACTAAAGGCAATTTAAGCTTCATTAATCGAATTTCTAGAAATATTGTCTCCCTTACGACTTTCTAAATCTCATTTCTGCCATTATTTTGAAGTCTGGTTATTTGCCTATTTTACGTCATGTTTCGTTTTTAAATTCAGGTAATTGCAGCGTTCAGTTCCAAAAAGGTTAATATTCGTGCTTCGTATTAATGTATCAAAACATATTTTACAAATTATCAAGTCCCGCAGTGAACTGATCGTCAAGACACTGTTTCCAATAGAACAAAAAAGTCCTCGTCTAACTGTTCTACCGAGAGGTGCAAGACTTCGCGCTGGTCGTCTGGCTACCGAAGCAGAGCCATCCAAAAATTGGAGATTGCATGTCTTTGGATCCTAATCGGGTATGTTTCCCAGACCGTCGCCAATAGCAAATTGTGCAGCTCTAGTGCGACGCAAGCCAACAATAAGAAACAATTTGAAAATTTTTTGGCAATAATTGTGGTGGTAATGCTAGGACTTCTTAAAAAAATATATATATATAAAATAAACTTTATTGAAGATTAATATTAGTGCAAATTTTTATTTAGTTTTTCAAATGTTCGAAAAGTTCTGATTTTGTATTTTTATACTAATTACATAGATTTAGAAGACTCAATCTTTTGACCAGTTAAAAATGTTGATCTCTCTTTAAGACGTTTTTAAGTATTTTTAATTTTAGTTTTTTAAAGTAATATCACAATCTCTTACAGATTTTCATCCAGGTTACATGGAAAATGGATGTGGTTTTATGGAGAATATATCTGGAGATGCGACTACAATAATGATGGTGGAAATATTCGGCTAGATGTTTGGGTTTATCTGGAGACTAGACAATGAAAATATTTGGCTGGAAATGCTTCTGAAGTGCATATGAAGAAAAGGGTGAGTTTTTTTTTCCTACATAACTTATATTTTAACCCTGGATACCTTTTACGTTCTTATGATAAACTTCTTTCTCCAGTTTGACGAATTAGGGCTGTCACTATAACACTTAAAAAGTTTCAAAGAGTGCAAACGTTAAATACAGGGTAATTAAAAATTAATCCCAAATATCAATGTTTATTTTCACTCAGAAAAAACCTTTTAATGTAAACCTGAAAAGGTTTGTTATGCGGTTTACGTGTAAACCTTCTAACCTCAAAACTAGATCTGTGACAATCTGCTCTATTCTATGCTCCTTACCCTAATCCAAAACCTTGGAAAACAGCCTTCTATATTAAAACCTTAAATCTAGGTTGACGTTGGGTTTTCAAGTGTGGAGAAAATTCCGTCTACATCAGGGGTTTCTAACTTACTTGAGGCCGAAGGCCGTAATTAAAAACATCAGTCAAATGGATGGCTGCAACTTTATCAAAATTTTATATAGGACTCATTTTACGTTTAAAGCAACACTAAATATTACAGTCAGATTTTTATCATGTTGTAGAAAACGAAAGTATTTAATTACAAATTAAAATAAGTAGATTTTTGACTTAAATTTTTTTTTTTTTTTTGCACCGTTGGCATGTTAAATTTCACAGAAACGAAGAAACTAGGTTTTTTAACAAAGCAAAGTACTTGAAACCCATATAAATTTTTTACGAAAATTGTTCGCAAAAAATGACAACTAATATTTCAGTTCACGGGCCACAAAAAAAACGCTTGGCAGGCCGCCAGTTGGTAACCACTGATCTACATTCTATGTTCATCTTATGTTATATAAAATATTATAAATATTATATTACATATTATATTATATAAATTATATAAAATATTATATTATATTATATATCATAATAAATTATATAAAATATTTTTAGGGCGTAATTCGTAATTTTTAGAGGTTCCAGAAAGACCTAAAATTTATTTCGAAAACCTAAAATTTTGCAAAATTGATCTGTCATACTTATTTTCAAATAAAGCTTATCTTTTTTTTTAAACTCCTAAAAATAAAAAAATTATGCAAGTCGGCTGCCTTTAAATTCTAAGTATGTTTAAAATTAAAATGACAAATTTTTTTAACGTTATTTAACTTTTTAAAACTGATAAGTATTATCTGAAAATACTTTTATATAAATTATTATAAATTATTGGTCCATAAATATTCGAGATCGTTAAATATAATTGTTTGTGGATATTACATAGATTCTATTACTCGAAATAGAGTGAAGAAACTCGTATAAATTAAATTTATAAAGTTTCATCTTGATAATTTAGGAGGCATAAAAATAAGGTGCTGATAGTCGCATCTAGAACTTAGTTATTCGATCTAAATTTAAAATTATTTGAAGGAATTCTTTTTAAAATTTTTAAAAATCCCCTATCTAGCTTATAAACATTCATAAATTTAAGCTCCAAACAATTAATCTGCATTCTCTTTTAATTTGCAAATAATGGTAAATTTTAGTCTCAACCCAAATTTTGAAATATTTTTGCTAAGTTGAGAAATCTATAATTTGATTAATTGTTCAACTTTCCATGAACTGGCAGCATAGTTTATTTCTTTATTATGTCTAAATTATTAGAATTTTAAATTTTTTAAAAATAGGTTTAAATTTTTTTTTAGTTTGGCTTTTAAAATTTGCTATTGATTGACTTGTGTATTAGTTTATACGAAAATAATGATTTCTATGTTTGTATATTAAATGGTTAGTAAAAAATTATTTAAACACAGTTTGGGTGATTATTGAATCACAAACGTTGAATAATTCACTTATTCAATTTTAAGATTTGTTGATTAATTGGTCAGTAAACAGTTTTTAACGTGCCCGAAAGGTTTTTGGAAAATAAAACTAAATTAATTTTGAAAGGGTGATTCCACAGTTAGACGTTCTTTTAAAGTTATGTTTATAAAATTTTATGTGTTCATATTTGATTCTGCGATATTCTCAAAATATTGACCATTGACAAATATATAAAATTTATTATATAAAAGAATATTATATTGAAATATTAAATATTTACAAAATGTTTTTACGAATGCTTCACCTTGAGAATAAGAATCTAGTTAAGGTAAACAAATATAACTCTTTTTGAATTAGTTTCTATTGGATATGCTTAAGACTCCCACACTTAGTAGTTCATGAGAAATTTTAAAGCTTATTTTAATTTTATACTGTATAACCGTCATTGAACAGCAGATCCAATTTTTGGGTTTACGACTAGTAATGTTCAACTACGCAGCCTTTTAATTTTGAACCGAATCTAGAAGACAGGGGAACTTTTGGATCAAGTATTGGAGGGGGGGGCCTTCGTAGAGGACTTTTTGATGGAATTAACCCGCATTTGTGTTACATGGAGAGGAAGACCAAAAGAACCTTCCACGGTTAGCCTGAGGGCAAGGTGACTTTAAACCCCCAGGGCTGAGAACCAAGAACTTGGTGTAAAGTAGACGCCATATTTTTTAAAAATTCAGTAACAGCATAACTTATAATTACAGTCCATAAGGTACACATAAGAGTCGGCATAGTTAACTTTACACTATACAAGAGGTGGCAAAGCTCCTTGATAGTAGAGCCATTTTTCAAAATTTAAAATTTTTCGCGAGCTGCTATTAAATACGTATTTAAAAGGTATGCATAAAAAGGTATTAAAAATTTTTTCTGCTGAAATTATATTCATTGAAAACATATGCATAAAAGTACAAAATATGTGTGAATTTAAAAATTATAAACACATTTATTTTACTTTTGATAATTCTTTAAAATTTAGTGAATAATTGGTGACAGCACTTCTCAGTAATTCTTTGAGATGCTTGTTAATTAATACTGTTCGGTGTTTGGATTTCACGAATTTTGAAGTGAAATAAAATGATTCACTTAAGTACATTGCTTGTCTAATTATTTCAATATTCGGAACAGTCTTTTTTTAATTCTCGATACTTCGATTCTGGTCGTTTTATATTTTAATTGTAGAGCTCTGATCTTGCATCTTTATTAATTTTAATTCTTCAGATGCTTTTGGGTTCATAATTATATTGGAAATGGACAACTCACCTATACAAATGGATTCAGAAAAATATTAAAATATAATAGCACAAAGATGAGAAGGGAACTACGGTACATTTATCGAGAGCCACAAATAATCCTTCAAAGAGCCGCATGTGGCTCGTGAGCCGCAGGTTGGCCACCCCTGCTATACGATGCAAAGTTGGAATCATATTTATAGGCTAACGCTTTATACCCAGAGCCATTTTAAAGCTTAAGACAGAAATCTCGCTTATAATGCTTAATTGATATTTTGTAATTTAGTTTTAGACGGAAGTGTTTTGAACTAGAACTCCTTTTACCTTGTGTAATACTGTGTGAAATCTTGTCAAACCTGGTCTAAATATTTTTAATTATTAAATTTAAATGGTGCAAAAAATCAGTAAATTTCTTAACATATAACACGGAGTGTTGAATTAAGTTTTAAGAAATTTTCAATTAGAATTTCCACGTCTATTTAAATTTTTCAAGATTTGTTTTATGTCCAATCTTACACAATTTTTATAAGTATCACATAAAGAAGCAAATGATAGATGAATTTTACCCCTATGTTACATTGGCTTAAGGGTCCCTTTTCATCAGTTTTTACATAAATTTAGCAAAATCCAAGTTATATTTTCTTTTATTGTAAACACTCGTGTAATATCTACCCGAATATGATGAAAAATTCTTAAAATTGTGTTATTTCTAGTTAATACCAAATCGCGAGTTCATATAAATGTTAAAAGATATAATTTGAAATCAATAAATGATGTCACCAAACTCATTCCATTCAGGAATATTTTCACAAATCTTGTAAGTTTTTAAATTCTCAAATAATTGACATTTTTTGTTTAAAAGAAGTTCGATTTCCACTTTGTTAAACATTCCACAAAAACAAGTTCGTTTCTAGTTACATCTAAATTTTCTCAGAAAATTTAGATAAATCTGTAAAAGAAATAATTCTATTTCTATTTGCTTTGGATTCAAGCCTTCTGAATATTGTGTTTCCTTAACGAATTTTAAGAAATATTGTATACGTACATTCTAAATGAATGACTATTGCTTTATACCTTATCGTAATAAGTAAAATTTTATTCCGCGACATGTCCTCTTATGGAAATTACAAATTTTAGTAAAACAGCTACAAATGATAAACTTTACTGAAAGTGTTGTAAAAGAGCATTATTGATGTACGGAAACATCTAGATCAATAGAAGTATGTATGGCGCTTCACTACACCTAAATATAAAGTCGTAGCCACAATTTTTTGAGTTTAGATCACTAATTTTAAGGATTTAGCATTTTTTCCTTGCTTAGGAAGTAACAAATATTTTTGTTTTCAGAATGGCAGATAGGAACTACTGGTTTCATGTATTCCTTCTACGATAAACTCATGGCGATTTCTCTGCTACACCTCTGTCACAATAGCAGTATTCAGGTCCTCAACATTTATTTATGTTCTATTGACTGGTCTCGTATCTTCGGTGCTTTTCATTGCAAATTTCATTGTTATCTGTAAGATGTTATCTTAGATCTGTTATCTATAATAATTTCTCTTGTTTTTGAAAAGTAAATTAACTATGTAAAAGTTTATGATTGATAAAAATACTAGGTTAAAAAAATTAGATTTTGGCTTTAATATTTTAAAAAAACTTTTGCTAGAATTTAAGGTATTCGAGAAAGTTTTAGTCTTAATTTTCTTACGAAGATTTACTTTTTAAGCCTTCTGCGCAAACTTTCAAAATTTCTAGCAAAATGTTTCAGGTACATTTCTGTTAAATGCAAAAGAATTATCTGCCATATTTCTATCTTTCTCAGGCACGCAGTTTTCCTAAACTCTAAACTGTTCTCGTCGTTTAACTTTATTGTATCACTCCATTTTTTTAAAAAACTGTTGCTGCCATGATACCAGTAATTTAAAACATTTGTACTAGACATTCACCTTGTACCAAGAAAATTTGTCAACTATATTTTTTTAGAATGCTTAAAAATTCCGTTATAAAAAAAAAAGTTTAAATTCGAACTTTAGTTTATTCTTTTACGAGGGGAAATTTGGCTCATATTAGCGTGAAGTAGAATGGGGTTTTCAATCGGGAACTCCTATACCAAAAAGAATAGTTCACATTGTATAAAGCAAATTCTGAAGTGGATAAATCGTAAATAAAAGTGTGTAGAAATATTCGTATTATAGTTTCGGTACTACAATGCTAGAATGCTTTAGAATGATCTAAGCTTAAATTTTCTAAATTTGTATTTATTTGGAGCGTAAATTTTGGCACAATTTAATTTAACAAAAACCTGACATTCAAACTTCGAAAAAGGGACTTAAATACAAAATTTTTTAAATTAAACAGTTATTGCTATATCTAATTGCTTAATTTATGAACCTTGTTTTACAGTAGTTCACAAACTATTTAAATTAACTTTTAGTATTCATGCTAGAACATTCAAATAAAATCTCTAAACAAATTCGCAGACATGTCTCGTTTCTTCTTTATTGATGCATTAATGGTTTTGTAATAAATCTCTTTAACTGAATTTAGACGGATCCACACAAACTCTATACACCAAAATTGTGAGAGATAAAATTTCTAAATATCCTCCACCCCTGCACTTTTCACTGATTCATAACTTGGAATCATAAACTTGACAGTGAACAAGTCATAATGTACTATACTATTCTAAATACAAATTTAATAAATTTAATTTAAATTTCTAAATACATTGAAAAAAAAATATTATTTGTATACTGTAATATAAATTTACCTCTCATGTACAAAACTAGATTTATAGCTAAGTAATTTTTTGAAAAACAAAGGAAGGAATTCAGTCTTAACTTAATAGAGGAATGTTTTACACTCTAAGCAGAGGGAGATATTATAAAGGTGCTCATTAAAAGGAAAACAGGACTTCAAATTTTAGGTTTTCTAAATTGTATATTTGAGCATATTTTTACTGTTCTACATGCTTTAACTTGCAGTTAAAATAATTTATATACGAACTCTCATGTCATGCAAAGGTTTATATAGACTTAGTGTAGTTAAGACCGATTATAAAATTTAAATTAAAATTGTTATCGAAGTAACTGCTTGTTTTTACATTAATAGTTAAAAAGTCTGGATGTATTATCTGGATAATTTAAAAAAGTTGTAGCCATTTACGAGTTAGAAGAGGGGGAAAATTTTCACAACTTACTAAACTGATTTTTTTTTATGAATGAATATTTTTTGTTAAAGTACTTAAAGGCTGTAACGTTTATATATTTAAAGAAAAATAAAATTCAAATATTTTTGTTTGGCAAATTTTCAGGGAAGTTTAATGTCACTTATTTTTGCTGCTGAAGTAGAAAAATAATCCGTAATTTACTAATCACTTAACTTACCTTAACGTTTTACATCTAACACTAACTTGCTGCTTCAGTAGTGGAATAAGTTTCTTTAAATTCCCCTAAAACAGCAAATATTATGCAGAATTGAGTAAAAAGACTTAAAATTAACGGTATAAAGAATTTTTCAAAAACTATAAAATGTAATTTTTCTCGAAACTTTTGGTTTAATAATATTCCCGTTTTGCCTAAATTTTTAGTTTTTCTTTCTAAAAAAAGTAAAATAGTAGCATGTAGAACAGTTTTTTTTTTTTTTAATTTCTTTTTTTTTTTTTTTTTTTTTTTTTTACGAACACAAAATAGTGAATTCCTTCATAAAATACTAAATAGCAGTTTAAAAACCTTTAAGGCTTATTAAGAAATCGTAAATTTTTAAATATAATTAAATGAAATGATTCTCTTTAAAGAAACTAATACTTGAAAGTTTACAAATTTATTATCGTGAAGGTGTAGTACATTTTGTACCTTTCCTAATTGTTTGTGATTTTTTCAAATTGCATCTACGTAATATCTTGCCTGATGTAATATTTTGAGTATTTTTAAGCGTTGAAAACAGTTTCAAGATAAAAATGCAGTTCTATCTTAAAGTTTTATTAGTTAATTTTAAGTGTAGTACGGAATTTTCACTAATAAAAGCTTTAAAATTCTTAAAAAGAAAAGGTAAAAACAATATTAAACAATTATAAGAAGCACATATAAAACAAAATGCAAATATAGCTGTCTACAAGGACTACACATTTTCTTAATTGTCTGCACCCCTCGTCAGATACCATATTTTCCTCTAATATACAGATTTTTACTATTTTCAACTCTGCAGAAAGAATCCAGTCTAAAATTTAAAGCATTATTAGCAATCAATGAATTATACTGTCTTCTGTCTTAAATCTCTATAAATTTTTTAAAAAAAATAAGGATTTGTATTAAAACAGATTGCTGCGTTTTAATATGAAAAGCTATGAAAATGCTTTTATTAAAGTTTTCCCAAAGTTTTCAAAATTTCTAAAAGGCTGAACAAAGTTATTATGAGCTAGTATATTATGTAATGGGAAGTAGAATAAGCTCTGGTTATATAAAATTTCATAACAGTTAAATTGATTTTTAAAATGTGCCTGCTCTCTTTAAACATTGAAAATTTGATCGAATTAAGGCCGCTAGGCTATATTTAGGAAATTACTGCTCTTTTTCTATTCCAGTTTCGTAGCTCAATCCCAGCATGAGATCAGTTGACGAATGATCAATCATTTATGTCGTTTATGTCGTTTTATTCTGTAGTAATGTTTTAAGACTACCTGTTCTGGAAATCTGTGTGCCTGAGATGTTAAGTTGAAATTGTGTACTACTAGAATAGGTAGGCAATGTTTTTTAATAAAGGTATGAGTTATATTTATTAAAATACAATTTGACCGAAATTTTCATTTCAGTGAAATTTAAGTTAAACGTTTAAGTACTTTTTACGCAAACGTAGTCAGTTTTGACAGATAAGCTTAAATTCTATAAAATAAACAGCCAAATTACAGGACGATTACTGTTCTTAATTTAAATCGAAAAACCAGGATTATACACAGTTGTATAGACCTTCATGAAGGGGGTTTAGAGCGAAAGTAGTATCATTCGCGCTCCAAATATTAACTGTTAGTTCAAATTAATCATCGGTGCATTACTCAAATCTACAATCGCAATTTGACATTTTTAAAAAAGAGTAACGGAAAATTCTCTACGCTACTAAATTCGAGGTTAAAACTTAATTGAGATTCGTAGACTTCTAAACACTATTAATTTAATTACTATTAATTTTCCGAAATTTTTCTGTTTGATTTGGAGATTGATATAGCGCTAACATAAAAGCTTGCGTAAGACGGAAAGTTTTGAAATTTCTGAGCAAGTGTGGAGTTCGAATTGGTAGCGGTAGGCGGCAGGTCTGCTCCCTCTTCCCCACTTGTACGTTGCTGTACGTAAAAACTCTCCGCTCTGACGTACTTTAATTTAGAACGTTCTTTATGTTTAGAAATTTATGTCTTCAAAGTGAGATATTGTAACTTAGAAATTGAAGTAAAAGCTGGATAAAAAACAATGTTCAGTATTCAAAATAAACTAAATTTTAAGTAAGTTATATGATAATTACCAAAAAGAATAGAATTTGCTTTAGACAATGTGAACTAAAGTGAATAAATCGTAAATAAAAGTATGTAGAAAAGGTCGTACTATAGTTTCGGTACTACAATGCTGGAGTGCTTTAGAATGATCTAAGCTTAAATTTTTTAAATTTATATTTATTTGATTTAATTTATTATATAATTTAATTTTAAGAAAAAACTGACGTTCAAACTTCTAAAAAGTTACTTAAATACAAAAACTCTTAAATTAAACAGTTGTTACTATCTCTAATTGCACAATTTATGATATTTGTTTTACAGTAGTTCACAAACTATTTAAATTAACTTTTAGTATTCATGCTGGAGCATTAAAGAATAAAATCTCTAAACAAATTCGCAGACAGGTCTCATTTCTTCTTTATTGATGCATTAAGTTTTGTAAATCAAATCCCTTTAACGAAATTTAAACGGATCCACACAAAAATCAATACACCAGAATTGTGAGAAATAAAATTTCAAAATATCCTCCTCTGCACTTTTCACGGATTCATAACTTTGAATCGAAAGCTAGACTGAAATAAACTTAAAAAAGGGCAGTGAACACACACACAAATTATAATGTACGATATTACTTTAAATCCAAATTTCAGTAATTTAATACATTTAATTTAATTCTCTAAATACATTTGAAAAATATATAATTAATTTAACATATTTTTACTGTTCTACATACTTTGACTTGCAGTTAAAATAATTAATATACGAACTCTCATGCCAAGGTTTATATGACTTATGTAGTTATTGCCGAATATAAAATTTAAAAAATTCATGTAAAAACAAGCAGTTACTTTAATATTTAAAAGTCGGGATATATTATCCGGATAATTTTAAAAAAGTTGTAGACATTAACGTGTTGGGGGAATTTCAACAAGTTAACAAATTTTTTATGATCGAGATTTTTTTTAGTGCTTTATATTTAAAGACAAATAAAATTCCAAATTTCTTGTTTAGCAAATTTTTATAATTTTTAGGACGTTTAATGTAACTTAATTTTGCTGCTGAAGTAACAAAATAATTCCTAATTTACTAATCACTTAACTTACCCTAACTTAACATCTAACATTAACTTGTTGCTTTAGTGGTGGAATTAGTTTCCTTAAACTCCTATAAAGCACCAAACATTATGCAGAATTGAGTTAAAAAAATTTTTTTAATTAACGTTGTGCAGAAAATTTCGCAAAATAAATTATAAAATTTTTTCCGAAAATTTTGGTTTACTAAATTTTCAGTTTTGCCTAGATATTAAGTTTTTAGTTTAAAAGTAAAATATGGTATGTAGAACAGTTTTTTTTCTTAGATGGATAGGCAATGTTTTTTTCAATAAAAGTGTACGAGTTATATCTTTTTTAAATACAATTTGGCCGAAATTTTAATGACAGTGAAATAGAAGTTATACGTTCAAGTACTTTTTTACGCAAACGTAGCTTGCTCTGACAGATAAGCAAAATTTTAAAAAATAAACAGCTGGAAAACAATTGCAGGACGATCATGATTTTTAATTTAAATCGAAACACGAGAACACTTCTTGAAGGGAGGGGAGGGGTTAGAGCGAAAGTAGTATCACACGCGCACGCACGCAAAATAGTAACCGTTAATTTGGTAACAGGAATACTGAATAAATTAATCATCGGTGCATTACTCAAATCTACAATCGCAATTTGACATTTTTAGAAAGAGTAACCAAAAATTTTCTGCGCTACTAAAATCAAATAGTTTTAAACTTTATTGAGATTCGTAGACTTCTAAACACTATTAACTTAATTACTATTAATTCTTTGAAATCTTTCTGTTTGATTTGGAGATTGATATAGCGCTAACAAAAAAAAATTGTTCAAAAATTTCGAAATTTTCCGTCCTACACAAGTGTGGAGTTAGAAATGGTAGCGGTAGACGGCCCTCTTCGACGTCCACACTCGTTCAGCAGTTTCGAAAGTTTCAGATTCCCTAGCGCACGTTGCCGTACGTCAAAACTCTCAGCAGTTATACTTTAATTTAGAACTCTCTTTTTTGTTAAGAAATTTAAGACGTCAAAGTGATATATTGTAACTTAGAAATTAAGGAAGTGAGAGCTGGATAAAAAAAATGTTTAGTATTCAAAATTAACTAAATTTTTAAGTTGTATGAAAATTGGTTTTAAGCGATTCAAGAAAATGGTAAACTAAGATTTGTATGCTAAAAGTGCGTAACTATTAAAGTTATTGTACTTTCTATATATTACCTTATAATCGGCCTAAAAATGGTAATAAAACTTTTCTGTAGATTTTGAAATTTTAGCAAAGTGTCTGTGAAAACGAAAACTTTAACAATTAACTCGTACTTTTATTAAAATCTCGTGAAAACAAATTCAGTTACCGACCTGAGTGAGTATCATTAAATTGCATTTAACAGTTTTGTTTATTCAAAATTCTAAGCACTTAGGAAATTTCTTTAAACTAGCGGTTTATTATTAGATAAAAAAATTTTATTTTTAGGACAATTTTAATATTTTTGGATCAGCATATTTTAAAATTGTGTTTGGGAAACCTGAATTTTTTTACAAACAAGAGAAGCCTATGCCGTGCATTAACTTGTAAAGTGTACATTTTATTTAATTTACTTTTAATACTATTTTTAATTCTACTTTACGACAATTATTCAAATTTTAAACTTTTAGTTTTTCCTAAATATTTTGTATCAGCTAAATTAACATCGACTTAAACTGTATATTCCACTGCATTTTAGGCTTTATGTAATCAGTCTTGTCTTAGATATCGAATGTGTAATCTATGTGTATAGCATAAAATGAAACTTATATTATAAAACATGTACCTAACGGAATTTATAAATTATAATTTTTTATAATGTAAATGTCATTGATGTATATTGATGCTACTCTGATGTGTTGGATAAGAAATTTATGTATTTTCATTTTTGAAACTCATTAATTTGTGAGCATTTGACACTAAAATTAATCTAATGCGTATATAAAAACATTATTGGTATAAAAATCCTGTTAACTTATACCAAACTATAAAGTATAAATTTGAATATAGAACTATATTGCTTTAGTATATTTACAATAAATCCAAATTAGTTTTGCATATTTTTAAAGAAATATTAAAGATGCCAAAGTTTGAATAATCAGCTATCAAAATGTAAAATTTTTCTGAATTTCTGGGAGTTAACTTAATTTTAAGTGTTGTCATAATCGCAGAGTTGGTTTTATTTATATATCTAGATTGCGAACATTTTCTATTTGAATAGAATTAGTAACAGAACAAATTCACATTAAAAGGAATCATTGTAAACTCTGTCAATTACATTAGCAAGAAGACTACGTTTTATTTGGATTTAAAATTTAATGAAACTGAATCTATCATTTTGGAAAGGAGGATTTTCACTTTGGATGAATCGAAGAAATCTCTTTTTCAAAGTTTAGTTTATACTAATCAACATTAAATTCTAATGGCTTAAAATTTAATAATAACTTGAACTGCTTGGAAATTCCTTCCCCTCTGCTAGTAAAATTTCTGAAGTTTGATTTTTTTTTATAACATGCTGTAATACTCTAGTCAACAAAACAGTCCTTTTACAAAGATCTAAAACTTTTAATTTAAAATATCAGATTTAGTTGCAATATCAGGATTATTAGATCTAGTTGTAATATACAATATTATACTATTTATTAATCACCTGCTTTTTAATAATGTGGAAAATTTATCATAAACGAAATAAAAACGTTGTCATTTTTAATACTAAATTTTTTCCGGGACAAATTAGTAGTAAATGTTTAACGAAACAAATTAGTGGTTAATATTTACATTGTATAATTGTATTGAACTAGTGTTTGAAACTTTTTACAGTAATTGAAAGAAATTTTACTCTGATATTTGTACTATATATCATAAAAGTATTTTGGTTATAGATTTTTAGTTTTTTGTAATGCTAGACTATAGTAAAAGATAAATTGTAAAAATCTTATCTGTACTGTGTATTTTATATTGAAAATAAATTAATTTTTAGTTAAAAATTTTTGTTTTCAGTGTGGTTTTAGTTTGCAGATTAAGGATCGAGATTAGAAAATTCCAGTACTTAATACTTTCGCACAAAATGGAATTTTTACGGTTCTACTAGAAAGTTTTTTTCTAATATATAGTTTGGGCAAAATTTGAAGTTAAATGTCATTCTTGCTGTGTGGCTCAGGATGTTGGTGAACTAAAGATTACGAGGTCACCTTAAATAATTTCTATAAGGAACATATTTGAACACTAGTTTTTGACATACAACCTTAGCTTAACTGATTTGCAACGAAGCATATGGGGGCAGGGGTAGCTTGGTCGGTAGGGCGTTCGGCCCATGTCCAAAGATCGTGAGTTGGATCGCCGCCTACCGAAGAAATTATTAAATGGTGACTGGTGCACGTTAAATCTGTCTGGTCACCAATGTTTCCCGAACTAGTCCCATGTTTCCATAACAAATCTTACTTCTGTGGGTACTGAGTGGAAATTGATCGTTCTCTAGTTCAAGTCAAAATTACGATTTGTGGATGTGTGAATGGGTCCTCTCTCTAAACTGGTAGACTAATGTGTGGCAGTAATATTCTTGGCAATGGATGACTGCGCTGGAAAACAAGCGCACCACAATTGCTTTAATGGTATAAGAGAAACACTAAATTTGTTTAATTCTAGTTTCAAACTGTTCAAAAAGTTTAGATTTTTCATGAAATGAACATTTTAGATTCCATCGAAATTAATCTAAGCATACTCTTTGTCAAACCAGAAAAAGTGTTTGCATAACGAAGAGTCCAATCAAAAGTTTTGGCACTTGTAATCTCTTTAGTTAATAACTTTTTGATTTTTCCCATAGAATGCAAGTTTCTAAATTCTTTTATGAATTTTAATTTTTTTCTCGGTTAAAACTTGTCACTTGTACGTAAGTCCAATTAAATTATCTTTGATTTTTAAATACAAGGTCAAAAATTTGTTAAAATTTCTTTTTGTTTAATCTTATAAAATCCTTTTTATAAATTATTTCTTGTGAAGTTCTGAGTTGAATTTTCAGCAAACATTTCAGATTTAATTTCTTACATAGTTCAACATAAATTCAAATTTGTAAACTTATTTTAAAACTTAACGAAAGGTCGTTTAAGAGAGAACTTTTATAAGTTCTGAGTAGTCCAGATATTTCTGAATAATTTTAATTTGTCTAAAGATTGCAGAGGCAATCAAATCTATATTTTAATAAAAATTAGTTTTCTCCCTTAAGTTGTGTTAGTTTGATATAAATAAGGAAAATAAAAGGCTTTAATTCGTAATTTGAGTTTAATAATTACAGAAGCAAGTTTAATTATCTATGTTTGGATTATTTCTTGGGTCTATTCAAAAATTAAATTATTACGGTATGAAAAACAAGTTTGTGTTTTCAGTGAAAATAAAAAGCTCTTTAAAAATACATTAATGTTTGAAATATGTACTTGCAATGTATACTTACCTGCAATGTACAACAAAAATCGCTGTTGGGATATTTTCTTCAAAACTAAGCTTTCCAAACCTCAAAGAATTTAGTTTTTTTCCTCTTCAAACTTTGATGCTATATTTCAAATAAGAGTTAGTTTTCTCATCAATAAATGCTCTTTTTGCATTATTTTGTTTGCATAGTTTGTATAAAATTCAAGCACGTTATCTCTTTGCTACATAAAAATTTTCCTTTGGTTTAAATCAAATGAAATACATTTTTCTGAAAGTGCCGTCTTTACACTTTAAGATGTAAACTATGCGGTTAATTAAACTTGATTTACGCTTTCTGATTAGTGTTTTCCAATTCTGAAGTTGTCATCTAGAATACTATTGTTTTTTTCATTAATTTACAAAAGTTGATGCTTTATTTCAAACGAGCTAATTTTCTAAGCAATTAATGAGTTTTCATATCGTTATTTCGGTTGTACATTATATTGGTTGGAAATTATTTGAATATTTAATTATATAATTCTTGTGATGACTCATTGCCTAATTAAAAATTCCCATTTTGATCATTTAAATAAAAGCAAATATTGTTTTCTGAAAAAAACTGTCTCCACAGTTTAAGATGGACAATTATGTGTTTATGCTTATTATTTTTTTATGTAACTTAATTTGCAGCTTCTTATAAATTTCTTCAAGATTGCTTTAGATTTGGAAATTAAGTCAAAAATGAAAGGAATTTCACTTTTATTTCATCAGATAAAACTGAGTTATCAGCAATCATGATAAGTTTTATTTGCAGATTTGTAATAAATCCTAATAATCACATTCCAATTCCTTTCTGGTGAACAAACAGGTTTTGATATTTTCTAGTAACTTTTATTTTTTTGAGATTCCTAGCGAATGCATTTCTTTTTGTGGCTTCATTTTTCACTTAAAAACAAACATTAAGGGTGGCCATTATAGAAGACCCTAACGATTCGACTTGATGCTTTAAATAATCTCTGGCTTCAGAGTTAAAATTCTTGAATATATGAAATTAACAAGTGAGCATTAAGTCATCTCTGTGGCAACACATGAATAAATAGTGGAAAACTTATGTCTGCATGTCTTGATGATAATTACAATCATAATGTATAAAAACCGTCATTTGAAGGACAATTTCAAGCACTGTAGATCATTGCATTGTTGATGCACCGCATTTTCCCCCTATAATGTACAATATATTCTATCATTAGCCTAGTTCAATTAAAGAGAGACTTATAAAATCTTAAAAACAAAACTTTCCTTTATTTGAAATACATAACAAAGCACCTAAAAAACTTAAAAAGGTAAATAATGAAAAGAATAATTTTAAAAAACATTCCTAGATTCAAACTACATAACTAAAAAGAAAACCGACTGCTTCAGTCAGAAAAATTTAAATTACTCTTATGAAGCATCGCTTTACTCAATTTTCTAATTTTCTGCAGCTTTATTTTGAAATTTCTTTTTTGCTGACTGTTCTTTTTTTAGTTCAAAATTGGTCATGGCATTAAAAATTCAGGTAAAGCAATGGAATATTTTTCAGTGAGTTAAAACTTAAATGAGCGCAATACAAAATTGTTTCAATGATTCAGACACTGTCCGGTACCATAATCTCTTAAAAATGCCTAAATCAAACTCTTTTTCATATATTGAGTTTAAAAATATGGAATTTCTACAGCTCAAAATAGGAAAAATAATTTCACCTCAATGCATGGGGAGAAAAGCATTCGCCAAATAGCATCTATCAGCCCAATCTAAAAACTTTTCAGTCAAAGTGTTTGGAGCCGTCTGTTGCTATGGAAACAAGAAAAACGTTTTTTGAAAGAGGTCCGGCTCTTGCTTACTTCCCTCACTGACTCTAGTCAAAACCTGCTTTACTTGAAATAGTTTAAACTCGTAACCATGGTCATAGACGGTGCTCTAGCTGTAGCGAGGGAAGTTCTTTAGTTAGACAGACAGTAGATATTCATATATGTACTAAAAAGCTTCGATTTTGTTTTAAGATACTTTCTTGCAGATATATTTATCGTACACTAACAAATGGGAGTTTGTTTAAAACATATAAATGCTTTGCCTCATTTTTAATGAATAATTATTATTTGAAGTTGTAAAGTGCATGTGGATCATCCATAGAAAGTTTTATAATAGAAAGTGGAGGAATGTAATCTGGCCAATTTCTGGGTTGGGCTGTAGTTTGTCGGAAAAATATGCCATTAGGTTTAGTACGAAATCTTCCTTGCCACTCTTTAGGTCCTGCTCTCCATTGGTCATGCGGCTGGTTGTTTAGTGAGTTTGAATTCTTAAATGGTCGTTTCATAAACGGTTTCATGTGGTGTGCTTTCGATAGTTGCCATTGCGGTTTTGAAAGCGAATCTAGCCATTTCGGCTGGTACATTGGAGATTGCCACTGTGGCTTGGACTGTGGGTTTTTCCAAGGCATTTTTCCAAAGCTGGAAGATGGTTTATTAATTGAACTTTACAAATCCAGATCTCCGCCTTGGTGGTTGTGGTTCGGTGCAACCTATACTGAAGTGGATGAATAATGCTGATAGTAATGTCCGTTCCAATTTTGATGCTGGCTGTAGACTGTGTTCAGAAAGCAGATCACAATACTGAGAATCATTCCCCCAAGTCTAAGCCAATGCATCTGCAAAAGAAATTTTATAAGGTTAATCGGATGCTAATAATTTGCAAAAAAAAAATAAAGAATAACCAGCATTAGGTGCGTAATACATATTCGGTGATAAATTCTTCCCGAAAAATTAAGTCGGGATAGCCCATTTAGACGTTGATTGGCTACGAGAGAACCTCTTATCAAATTCTGTTTCATCTCTGTCTTATTTTATAACTGTCGCTGAACTGCCGACCCAATTTTTGGGTTTACGACTACTAATGTTCAACTCCGTAGCCTTGTAATTTTGAACCCAATCAAGAAGACAAGGACTGGATTAGGTATTGCGAGGAATTTGCCTTCATGGAAGACTTTTCGATGGAACTAACCCGCATTTGCGTTGCGCGTTACATGGAGTAAAAATCCACGAAAATCTCACACGTTTAGTCTGAAGACAAAGAGACCGTGATCCGTCTACCATTATGGTTATTTTACGTCAGCATTGTGGTTGGTACGAAACGGGTGCGGAATTCTTATGGACCAGCCGATTAAATTTTAAACTAGCAGAATTTCAACTATCAGCTGAAACAGAATTAGCCACAAAGTATTTATTTCGCAGTAAAGCGTCTTTTTAATGTAACTTTAACTCTGTGTATTTCTCCGACCCTAAATGTACTTAATTGGGTATAATATGAAAATAAAAACACAACTACTTCCACTTCTAAAATTTTACTAGTAATAACATTTACCTTTTATTAATTAATTACATTTACCTTAATTAATAAACTGAATTTTAAATATGTTTATTAAAGACATAAACTTAGATAAAGCAATAAAATCAATTATTTCAAAATGAACTAGACTAATACAATTCCAACCTGACTAGAAGCGACTTAAAACAACAAACTTCGTTTAATGTTTATTTGTAGCTAGAAGTCAGGCTCGCGGAAAATGTTAGTTTGTTGATAGAATCCAGGCTCGCAAAAAATGCCGTTTGCTGGTTGAATTCAGTAGGAATAATACGACTTGTGATGTAGGCTGTGGTATAACCAATTTAACTATGAAAAATATGTTGCACTCGTACGTAAAACTAATTTATTCAATTGTTATAAGGCAAGCAAAAAAACTTTTTAAAATAATTTCAGCAATCAAAATCTTTAATTTGCTCAAAATCATTTTGTTAGTTTCTGAACAAGAAACATTCAGTAATATGAATATTTTGAATTTTTATTCCTCAGAAATGCTTCTCAAATCTCTGATTTAATGTCAAAATGTAACAATTTCTTTACTTTGCATTTTAAATCAATTCAAAACATTTTTAAATGAACTTGCAAAAAATAATAAATACTAACAATATTTAAGGTTACTACTAAATATTTAAGGTTTTGGAAAAACAAGTTTGATAATTGGTTACAAAGATTGCCTTGGGAGGGAATAGACTATTCAGATACAAGGTGGGGATGCTCCTCTTATTTATACCTAATTGTCTATATTAATCTAATCTCAAAATTCATACCCCAAACTAAATAACTACAGAAATTAAAAAGAAAAAACATAAAACATTATTCAAATCTTATGCCATAGAATGAGAAATTATTTGAGCTAGGTGGAGCAAAAATGAATTTTACATACTAACATATTAACAGATATAGAATGTTTAAATAATTAAATAGCTAAGAACAACGACAATATTACGAATTTATCGGCAACAATAATGATCGAATACGGTAATATCGTGTGGATTATTGTCAAAGATATTCATCTTGCAACGATAACTCTTGAGTTAATAAGGCTACGGAGTTGAACATTGGTAGTCTTAAACCCATAAACGGCTGTTCAACGACGATTATAAAATACCGGGATAATAACTGACAACGATACTGTAGTTGATGCTGAGTGTAATTCACTTGGCAAATCTATTGTTATATTTTACTCATTATTAATAATGTTTAAAAAAATGCTTAAATTTTTTTCTACATTTCTCGAAATTATGCGTAAAAAACTGGAAGACAATTATTTAGCTACATGAAATTTTAAAAAAAAATTGTTCAAAACAATTCAGTTTAAAAAGTTAATGCAAATTTTAAAAGTAACTACAAGCATACAGACTTAGTTTATGACTTGTTCGCTATGATGTAGCGCAAACGACAGTAGTACTAGCTGATCTAGAGAGTTTACAAATCATTGACGCAACACAGATCAGTGTATCTAAAATTAGCATTACAGTTAACATTAAAAAAATACTCTATGCAAAACCTCTCGACAGATAAGTTCAAAAAGACTATAGGCCATTTAAAAAAAAATGCTCCTAAACCAGCAAAAGTGTCTAAAAATGCAGCGGTCATAAAAATTCAGAATTTACTAAAATAATACTGTAATATAAGCTGTATTAGTATAAAACGTAACTGCAATATAAACTTACCGTAATATAAACCGTATTACATATCTGTAATTAGTTAAAAATCAATATAACTGACTAATGAACATCTATTCAACTGCTGACAACTTCAGATTCATCATTATATATCAAAAATAAATGCCTTTTTCTGACGAATGGCCAAACGAAATTTTATGGGTTAATATTCAACAATGAGCTAACATTACGAGGCAATGAGCTTATGTTTAGAGGTAAAATTAAACTGTGGTTTTATGGTCTAAAATTGACTAAAACTAGTTTTTGTTTTCTTTTTACAAACGGATTGAGTGAAGAAAAATTTTTTAGGTCGACGATTTATTACAATGGTCAAAACGGGGTGTCGTGCGTCAATTTGTCGAAGTGCACAATTCATCGCGGACACAATCCTTCATGCGCACAATTTGTCGCGGCGATATTTTTATCGTAGGCAAATCCTCGAGGGCACAATTTTATGTGGCTTAAATTATATGTTATACCTCGAGGGCACAATTTTATGTGGCTTAAATTATACTTTTAATGATAGCAAAAACTCTTGCATTGCCTGCAAAACTAAATATCTAATTTGTAATCGGTCAAATAATACGAAAGCACTTAAGAGGGCGAATGGTTTGTGATTTGCTTATTGTTACTTACAATGGGGTGAAGAGTTATTTTATAACTGTGGTTGAACAGCCAACCCAATTTAGGTTTCACGACTAATAAGGCTCAACTCCTTAACCTTGTAAGTTTGAACCCAATCCAGAAGACGAGGGACCCCCTGGTTGAAGTATTGGGAGAGATGTGTCTTCGTGGAGGACTTTTTTATGGAACTAATCCGCATTTGCATTACATGGAGAGGAAAACCTCCCACGGTCAGGCTGTCGGCAAGTGGACTCTAACCTATGATCCGTCTACCACTGATGATGTTTTACGTCAGCACTTAAGCAAAATTCGTACCAATTCCGAAATTCATGCCATTGCTGGGATTCGAACCCAGTTTATCTCATTGGGAGGCGAATGTTCTACCCCCTGAGTCACTACGTCTTTAAATATGGAGTGAGGTGAAGAGTTATGAGCAATGCTTGCTTACGACCTTAAAATTTCCATATTTTATAACCTTATTCACCTCCATAGTGATTAGAGGCTAGTTTTTAACTCCTAACATAATATTTCTTTGAAAATAGTTACATTGGTTGTAAAGTATTTTTTTAATTCGCATTTGTCTTTGCTAAGCATAAGATTTGTATGTGTTCTAACATATTAGTGGAGAGAAATATGAACCCACCTTCCTTGCTATATTTTAGATTATCCATATTTAATTTTTTTAAGCTTAATAATTATCTATAACATATATCAGCTTCGCGGTGTGTTGAAAGTTAAAATTGAATCGTTTATTTGTCGCAATTTAACCGCAATTTTTGACTGTCATAACTTTTTTCGAATTAACAAAACGCTGTATTATTGATTTCCTACAATAGGGTTAACGAGCTTCTAAAGTTTTGGTAGATCCCCGAAAAACATTTGTTGGGCTTCTTTCCGTGGGTTAACGTGTGGAGACAAAATTCAAACTTGTGGCAACCAACCCTTGAATGGCACAGCCTATATTTAAAAAATTCATAATATTTTTCAAACTTGTAATTTTGGTGAATGAAAATTTTGTAAATGAAAGTGTCAACATATTTGCAGTAAAATGTTTTAAAAAAAATGGGATGAAATTTATAAATTATTATTTCAAAGTCTTTGGGGTTCAAATAATAAGTAGTAAGATAATCAAGGGAATGAACAGTGAAAAAACACGACATTTTAAAGTGTTTGATATTCTGATTATGACTTTTTAAAGACTTATAAGTCATACAAATGGGTGAAAAAAACTTTTTCTGGAAATTAAGGCATACGATACTAATTTGAAAAGTTTTACTAAACATGATTTAATACATATGCATATCGAAAAGTAAAAGTCGATTAAATAGAAAAAAAATGGGTTTTATCTGAACCAGTGAACAGGAAACCAGTTCTTTTCTTCTTTTAGTTGGGCTATTAAAACGTGAGTTAACATTTGGAGACTACATATGACCTACTATGAGTTAATATTTGGAGATAAATTTAATATCGTGTTGTTTGGTCAAAAATAGAATTCAACGCTTTTCGTTGCTTTTTAGATGCTTGGACTTGAAAAACTTTCGAGTGCGTTGTGATAGTTATATTTTTGACGCTATTCTTTCTAATTTCATTAAAAAATTAAATTAGATTTCCTCTTTCGTTCCTTTCGATTTGTTCAAGCTTTCGTCAATCAAATAATGTTTTTAACCAAGATGGATCTTATTGCTTGCTTACCAAATTTTTTGGAATGATTATAGTTTAACTACTAATGGCTAAAGTTTGAGTTCAAAATTCAAATTTTGTAGTTTCAAACATGGAAATTAGCTTAAATTTTGGACGCAGAATTTCTTTTAAACATATTTCTCATATTTTTTTCATTAGCTTGTATTAATTTTGGTCAAACTAAGTAAAAAATATTATATTCAGAACTTTAATAATTTATGATTATGAAATAGGGATAGATAGGCAGAGAGGGGCATGTGTCTTGACAAATATGGACTCACTTTCATATAATAATGTTTCAAACTTGCAATTATTTCGAAAAGCAGTAACTCAGTACTGATATTTCGATAATACATCGCTTTGAAACTAAACCGTAGTTACTCAAAAAATCGAAAAATGAGATAGTTGGGTCATTTTGTGTAAAAAAAAACACACTTTTAGAGAAACAACGTGTTATTTTCATAGTTTCAAAAAATTAATTTAGAGAGCAGATAAATTGTTATCGCATTGGTGCGATTCGCCATCTTGAAAAGTTAGAAATCGCTCTCCTGAAAAACTCGCTTTTTTGAGTTACCATGGTTTAGTTTCAAAGCGACGAATTTACAAAATCATTGGAAGAATTTTTGAATATAAGAGAAAAAACATGTATACTACTTTTTTTTAAATTTTATATTTTAGTACAAATATGTAAGAACTGTCCGACAATTGGTTTTATTGGTACATAAATGGTTTTCAGTCTAATTTTGTGTTTTTATATTCAATTAGTAATTGAAAGAAATACTTATAATTCATATTTTTTAAAAATGGAATTATATATTTAATAAATATTTAAATTTAAAAACTCTGTACTACTTTTCAAAGGAATGTTATGACTCTACTGCTGATTTTACCAGTTATAATTTTATTGCTACTAATTCAATGAAATTTTTCAAAATTTTTTTTTTAAAAATTTGCATATAACAGAGTTGTTACTTAAAAATGTTTTTATTTTCACTAAAAGAGTTTGCTGATAGTTCTTTGAAAGCAAAAAAAGCCATTAGTTTAATTAAAATAAATTATTTCACATAAATCTTTTTTTAACAAAATAAATTGAATAAGCAATTAATAAAATTATCAAAACTTTCATTAATTTTATTAAATTAGTGACTGCTAATATACATTAAAAAATTGTTAGAAATTGTTAATTTGGATGAATAATTTTTGGATTTACATCTAACGTCACAAGAGCTTCGCACACACAAATTTCGCTAAAAATAGAAACTTTTTTTAACTGAGCATTTCAGTTGAGGAGAAAAAAAAATGTTTATTACTCTAAAATAGTCATACACACATCATATAGCAAATTTGCAAATTCATGTAAATAAAATGGAGTTACTTCTTTGTAGAACATGTTCCACAGCAGAGGGGCTAAAAAATGCTTAGCATCATACAGAGTTACAAATACTCTAGCCAATTCATCCTAAAACATATAAATAACAAAAGTTTTAATTTTAAAAAAAAAACCTTAAAAATATTGCAAGCAAATTTTTGAACAAACTTTATCACAGGTTAATAGAATTTTAAATAAGTAGTCAAAAAATATGATACATCATGCAGAAAAATAAGTTTGAAATACACTCTAACTTATGTACCAACAAATGACTTAAAATACTTTTGATTATTTCATTAAAATGGACAAATATTTTTATATATTTGATTTCCTATGCATGGGAAGTGATAACATATTTTTATCTCATTGAAATAAAAATAATGAAAACATTAACCAAATCTTACGTTACATACTATCAGATAATTTAACATATTTTCATTTATACAAAATATACATGTTTTGTTATAGCTTTGAAATTTTATTCATGGAAAATGATAACATATTTTTATCTCATCAGAATTAATATAATAAAATCATTAAACAAACCTCAAGTAATATATTAGCAGATAATTTAATGAGTTGTCAATTATTTATACAAAATATATATGTTTTGTCATAGCTTTGAATTTTCATGCAAAGGCAGTAACTTATTTCTTATCTTATTAAAACTAATATAAGAAACCATTAAATAAACTTCATAAGTTACATACTAACAGATAATTCAATGTATTCTTAATTATTTATATAAAATATATATGTTTTGTTAAAGCTTTTTTTTTTCAAGCATGGGGAGTGATAATTTATTAATCTTGTCAGTACTAAAATAATAAAGCCAATATACAAACTTTAACATATGTAACATCAGATCAATGTATTATCAATTATTTACACAAATATACATGTTTGGTAATATCCTTAAGTTAGTATGCAAGAAAAGTGCTAACTTACTTTTATCTTTCAGAATCAAAATAATGAAAAACTGTAACAGAGTAACAGGTTCAAGCAATCAAAAATATTTTTAAACACTTAAGTATCATAATTAAGCAGGGTTGGAAAGTTTTTGACAATTAAAGATTTTATCTTGTTTTAACCATCATTTCAAAAAAGAAAAAAAAAATATAATAATAATAATAAAAATCGAAGCAAAAATCAACACAGTAATGGAAAAATCTCATTTTGAAAAAGGGAAAATTAAGCACTTTTTAAAAACACAAAATGAAAAAAGCACCAAGGGCTTTTAAAAAATGAAAATCTAAAATAGCACTTTTAAATTTTAGCACTTTTAAACTTTTAAGCACTTTTTAAAAACACTATGCACTCTGTATAAAAAAAAACTAAATAATTTAGTGTTTTCAAATTATCCTTTAAAGTTTGACAGTTAACAATAGAAGTCAATTAATTACTAAAATAAATGCTTGAAACTATAAGTTTAGCAATGAAGCAAATTTGAGTTGCTCACCATTTGAGGATTCATGACAACACTAGCTAAAGCCATTGCAATAGGCATTTCTCCCTTATCACCAATCATTGTAACAGGCTAAACTAACTGTTCATATCTATCTGCTAACACAGTTTCTGCAAGCATGTCAAATTCAGTTCCTTGCTGTAAAATTTTGGTCAGAACTTCCATGAAGATCCATTCTTTGAAGATCCTTATGGTACCCTAAGCCTAAAAATATAAATCAATTTAATAAAATTGAAAGTAAAACAATTATTTTTGATAAAACATTAATGAGCATTAGGTTCATTATCATAAAGAATTACTTAATTTTTAGATCAACATTGGGATTAATAACTTGTCTAAAACTATCCCTCTGGTCCACCATGAAAATTTATTGCCATACAAAGTATAATGTTTTGCAAAGCATTTGTGTAAAGATTTTCTTAGAACAAGATGGCATCATTTAAAAAAAAGAATAGAATTGGAAATATTCAAAATTCAACAGGTTACATAGCGGAGAACATTATATGATATGCTTGAAATTCCTCAAAATTCAACTAAATATATAATTCAAAGTTAGGGATTACACACAGTTAAGGAGACATTAAGTAGCAATAATAAAGAGGTAAAAAGGAATCTGAACTCCTTTCCAAGTTACTGATTTGGGAAGGTATCTAGTAAGTTTCGAAGCAATAGACTTTTATTTGGTTACACCTGTTTGAAAAATTAAGACAATTACTTATGCCATACAATGTTGTACATGATTGATGTTTTACATCAACATATTTTATTTCACTTCAGTTTAACTTATGAGTCAAATTTTTGTGTTAAACAGATTTCATTTATTTCCTAATTTGATAAACTAAAAGATCTGTAAAAAAAATCTAAACCATTCTAAAATACAGAGTACACTTTAATAATTTATAACTCTAATTTGTATTTTAATTTGCAGTTTTAAAGAATTTATTGTTCAATTTTTAACAGGATACCACCTTAAGAAAGGATAACTGAGATGTCAGCTTCTGGAAGTGAAAGAAAGAACAGGCTGTGGCAAATAAACTACCTACTATCTTTTTTTCTTTACTTTCCCCTATTTTGATGAAAAAGAAGTTGACCTGGTGTATGTACAAAAATAGAGCAAGTTTTTAAATGAGAGCACAAAGAGTATATTTAAATCAAAATTCAACCATGAGCTTAAAAAGATGCTATACCGCGAGGCTCCATGAAAGATTTGAATGCTCTAGCCAGTTAGAAAGTGATTGAAATTTTAATTCAAGATTTGCCCCTCACACACGAGAGTGGGCAAATACGAACACGGGAATTACTTTGAGTTAAAAAAATGGCTTGACTTTAAAAACAGGCATTTTGACCATTAAAATAAATAAATAAATTGAAGATTAACAAACACATACATATGAACACAACATGAAATATTATATTCAATACTTTGATTGATACACAATTGCACAAAGTGAAGAACCAGTCTCTATCTTATGTAACGGCTTGAAGCCCACTCCACTTCAGATCTACGAATATCAGATTATCTGGGAAGTAAAGGCGGTCAGTGCACAATATTGACCACATTAGCTTTACCCGAATTGAGCAATCTGGTCGTTGCAAGAGAGCTTTACTTTCTCCGATTAATTATGATTCTTCCATTTTTACTTTCTTATATTAATTTGAAGCAACATTTTTTGAATAAACTTTACAAAATATACTAAATCATACAAATATGGGCTAAATTTTAAGAGCTAAGAAAGACAAACATACTAATAGAATGCACGAGTCCACTATCAACATTAGCACTTATAAGATTTGACATAGCTTGAATAGTGCATGTTCAGAGCTCATTAAGTCTGGATACATTAACTCTATGTTTAACTTCTTTATCTTCTGTTGAATCACCACACTCATTTAGTAAATTCATAAATAAGGAGAAATATTTGAAAGAAAATAGATATTAAATATGGAGATTTTTCAGAATTTTTTTATTACACCCATATTTACTACTTTAAAAATATAAAATTGAGTAGAGAGAAATTGTTAAAAAAAAAAAACGTACAAGAAGCAACAAGGTTCAGGTAAACAAAATGACTATGAAAAGTATTGTAAATAGATAAGGTAAAAGTATATAAAAATAACTTAAAATTTTTACAATACATTATTAAAGTGTGTACACACTTTGCAAAAGAAAAATTTATATAGTTATTTCAACATTTTAGCAGAACTAGGGAAATAATCACTGTCAATCAATTTAAGTAATCATGAACAAATTTTGAAATTAGTTCTAAAAGCACAATTCATTTAAAAAACAAAGGTTACTTTGGATTTAACTGCATTTCATAAATTTTTTTCTAACAGCAGGAACCAAACTCTTGTTTTTAGACACGGCTAACGCCGAAACTGTTGCTTGCTTAACGTTACCAGACGGCCATCTATGAACCTAAGTTACAGAGGAGAGCAACATTACCCACTCCACATCACACTGCCACAGATTCATAGGTTGGGTCATATTCAGACAACACACACAGAGAGAAACATCCATGCCCTGAGCATTCACTCAAACCCACAACAATTGGCTTTGCAGTCAGGTGCAGTTTTTTCAACCACCCTGACAGTTCAACTACCAGGCTGGCCAATACATTAATAAAAAAGGTACCAAGAAAAGGAAACTGGGCTTTTAGGTACCTCACATTTAAATTAATTCATTTACTGAGAATTTTTGGTATTTTACTAAAATTCCCTATTCTGTGGTTACTCTGAAAGATAAATAGGTAAAAAGTGAATACGACTTACTTCAAGAATAGATTTAGCTTCCATCAAATCACTCTCCTCTGGCTGTAGTGGTGAAGTGGCTTAATGCACGCTTGGTCAAGATCCCTCGTTAAAGTTGTGACATCTCCAGAATTAGGGGGAGCCAGTTGATGACTGTTGCCCATCACCCAATCAGTAAGGTATTCCACGAGTTTATTGCTAAACTTCATTTCTTGACCAAATCATCTAGCCTAACCATCATGGCTTCAACCAGCTGGCAAAGCTTTGTCTTAATTTGAATAGCATGTACAGTGGTATCCAAGTGGCGGACGTACCTAAAATAAATTAAGACATGAGAAAAGTAATTAAGAAAATTACGAAGATATAACGCACATCTCGATGTATAAATCGACCCCTTATTTTTGATTACAAAATAGCACATTTCTGGTATATAAAATATAAAATTTTTTAAAATAAATAAAAACAAAAAATTAGACCTACAAAATTCTTTTAAAGTTTAATTCACATTGTTATTTCTGGAAATGACATATTTGCTAACAAATAAAGATGCATATCATTATTGAATTCGACACAGAAGATGTTCTCGAATTTTTAAATTTGTAACTTTATGGTATGTTTAAAAAGTTTTCCTTGTGAAATAATCTCGAATATTTTGAAATACCCTTGTACAACTTATGAAAACTAAATTATCTAAATTTTTTTAAATATAATTTAGTGTTCTAAAAAAACCTTAAGATATAACGAAATATGATGAAAAAAAACATACATTTAATTCTATATATTAAAAAATAGTTTTTGAAAGTGGTAAATGGATAGAGTTATTCATATCTATCTTTGCTTATAAGGCACTGATATTTCCTGATCAACAAATGTCTGACTTCATTACGGGTGTATAAGTCAATCCACTGATTTATTTGAATTTAAAATTCTAACAAAACATCTATAATTCATATTTCAAACTTTGTTTTATGAAAATTAAATAATATAGAAGCAATTTGCGTATTTAAGTGCAACAAAGATTCGTAATTCTTAGATGCA
This sequence comes from Parasteatoda tepidariorum, assembly GCF_982258835.1. Taxonomy (NCBI): domain Eukaryota; kingdom Metazoa; phylum Arthropoda; class Arachnida; order Araneae; family Theridiidae; genus Parasteatoda; species Parasteatoda tepidariorum. Next base: position 119,806,637 of record NC_141755.1, on the reverse strand, counting down.
GATGGGACACTGGTGTCCCTTTTATATTTCTTTCTCCTGATGCAAGTCTAATTGCAAGCAAAAAAATATTTTTGTATTTTGTAATTTAAAAAAAAAAAAACAGTATAATAGTTTTACGAAAAAATCTGTAAAAACAATCTGTCAGATTATCAGAATTATATTTGTAATAAAATATAAAATCCAAAAAATAAGTAGTCGGGAAAAAAAAATTTTTTTTCATTTATATTTAAAAATTTATCAATATTTGCCTTTGAATATTAAAGAAATTTCAATAATGATTAACTGTTTCGATTAGATCTAAATAACTGCAAAAAAGTGCAAATGCGAAAATTTTTGTTTTGAAGATTTTACCTTTAACGCAGAAAAAGATGAAGATGTTCTATGTTGTATTTTCTAATCATCAATTATTAAAATGCTAAATATAATAATTACAGAATATATAATAATTACAAATTAATACAAAATAAAGAAAAAAAGTGCAAAAAATATGTTTCATAAAAATTCTGGATCAAAGGGTTAAGGCAATTAATAAGAAGCACCATGAAACTTGCTCTAAAAGTGAAAATTCCATTTTTCAAAAATATATTGATTTGATTAGTAATCCCTGCAAAAATTAAAAAAAAGCAGTTACCTTACAATAGCTAACATCATGCCTCCTATGTTACTAACTCCCAAATGTTCTGCAGTATGATCAACTTTATTTTCTAACACACTTTTTAAGATGAAGATATGTTCAATAAATTGAGTATTAGGTTCTGTGACAATTACCTACAAAAAATATAGGTAAAACACAGTGAATATAATAATATAAAAAACTATTATTAACTAAAAGTAAATACTAAAATATAAGCTTGGTTACTAACACAATAGTTTTCTTTAAAAAGTCGTGCATACTAAATAAATCTAAAGAATTTTAACTTAGCAAAATACATCTTAATTATAATAAAATTATTAAAATATAATAAAGGGAAATTATTTTCCAACTTAAAATAAATATATAATATAAGAAAAGAATATTGCTGCCAATATCAAACAAATCTTTTGACAAGAATGAATCTTTATGTATATTGGGGAAATCATTTAATATTTGCACTAAACATAAAAAAAAAGTTTTATAATTTATTAAAAAACCCAATTTATAAGCAGTTTTAGACGTAAAATTTTAAATAACAGGAGGAAATTTTCATAGCATAAGCAGAAAAGTTTTTTTTTTTTTTAAATATTTGTTCATTTTTAATAAGTTTGTCCTCCTTTGTAAGGGTTATTTACTGGGTAACTAGCATTTAATGAGCATCACTCTCCGATGTTAAGCACTTTTGCTCTTACTAGAATACTACTTTGTGCTTCAGTAGCTGCAGGGAAATTTATTATGAAATGGATGAGCTGTACTTTGATTGTTTACGAGGCCTTTATTAAAAGTAAAGATACAATTATGCTTTCTCACTTGATAAAAGTTTAATTGATTATAAGTACATTACAAATAACTTATTAGTACATGCCTTATTTTACGACATAGTTGCCACCATTCTCAAAGCATTTGTTAAGTCTGGGTACAATTTTCTGTATTCCACAATCATAGAACTTTGCTGCCTGCTGTTGGAACCAATAACTTTTGCTGCATGTTGTTGGAACCATGAATTCAACTTAAGTTATAATTTCATTATCGCTGTGAAAATTTTGCCCTGCAAAATATGTTTTTCCAGTAAAGAAATAATTGCTGGGCTGGAAAGCTGGATACAAGACACAGGATGTATGATGGATGACCTGAAATTTTCCATTTGAAACTCTTGCACAGTGTGAGAACGAGTGTTGTCATACAACAATGTCATCAAGCCCCTGCGCTTGTTTTGAATAGTACGCCTTTTGCTTACATGAACTATTACCTATATATTAACTATAAACTTATTACCATACGTAACCTTTTGAATGACGAAAACTTATTATGGAATACACTTTACACCTGGCGGTATTCTAAACTGATGCAGATATTATAAAAACGTGCTGCTGAAACAAAGCTTAACATAAAAATAATGAATAACCTCAAGGAAAAAGTTAAACCTTCAAGGTTATAGTTCGCATTGTCCATGGACTCACAGAGACTTCTCTTTCGGTGTTAACGGTGAAGTATATGTACTTCCTGAAAACACCCCACAATTAACGATTTTAGCTTTATGTTACTTTTTTGAGGCTTCTTAAATATATACACTTTTTATAAGTCCTCAGCATTTACTTAACTAAGGTTATCAAGTTTCAAAATTTTCTACAATGAATCTGACATTATCAGATATAATTGACTTTTAAAGACTGATTTTATTTATTAATTATATAGAGAAATAAAAGTAAACAACTTACTTGACCCTGCAAATCAAAAAACTTTTCGACAATAGCTTTTATTTGATCAAAAAGAATCGGATATAATGTGGGACTCATTTCATGAGCAACAAGTTCCTTAACATGTTTTTGAATTTGAGTACCAAATTTTTCATTGTGGCACACTAACAAATGTAACAACTGTCCATCAAACCTGTAAATTAAAATTTCATCACATAGAACAAGTTCATTATTTGTATTTTTAATTTTACAATTATTATAATATTTGTTTTTCAATTCAATAAATGCATTTTAATAACACGAAACAAGCTCTTACTTGATTTAATTATTCTCATTTTATTTTCACAAAAGAAATTCTTAGTTGAGTACTAAAAAATACAAAATTTGATCAACAGATTTGTAAATTTAATTTCACACTTGAACTAATGTATAGAGTGATTTATAAAAGATGGACAAAACGTGGAAGGAAGTTTGGGCACATCATAAGAATTTTCCAGCAACTCATGACCAGAAATGTCACCCTATATTGAGGGGTCCATTTATGATAGGGTATGCTGTAGGGTATGTCACCTCCCCAATAAAAATTGATTGTTTTTGTGCACATAAAATACTCTTTTATTCATCTAAATTATCTTAATTTTATATAATTTTTTCATTTTCTATAAAAATACACCAAAAATAGCTGTTTTATCATAATTTAATGATCAAAACCAACTAGGCAACCTCGGCCAGATAGTTACCGAATCATTAACTTATTGATGATTTATCTTGCAAGCATTTAATGGTTTGGTGACCAAAACATATTTGGTGAGCTTGACAAGATAGTCACCAAATCATTAAATTATGACAAAATATCATTTCAGGACCTATTTGGATCTATTTTTTAATAATAATAACTAAAAAAAGGCAAAAAATTAATCTAAAATTAAGATAATTTAGGTGAACAAAAGTCCTATTTTGAATGCACATTAACAGCCAGTTTGTGAAGTGGAGGTAAATCAAAGGCATAGGATGTTATTTCTTATTTCTGGTTATAGGTAGCAATGCAATTTTTATAATGTGTCTTAACTTCCCCCCATGTTTTCCCCATTTTTCATGAATTTCCACGTAGATTTAGAATTTATATTATTGCTGATTTTTCAGACATTAGAAAATAGTTTTATTGAAGAAACATATTTAAAATGAATGCATTTTAAAAGTTTATATTTAAAATAAGCTTATTACTACACACTAAAAAACCCTAAATTTGCAAAAAAAGGAACAATAAATGAAAAAAAGCTTTATAATAACAGTAATTAAAATTATAGGTATAACCAAAACTGCTATACCCTGCATCTTCATATTTATAGATTTTAAATTTAAAAAACAGAGTAAAGAAAGAGTTGAAACAATAAAATAGCTGAAAAAAATGCAAAAGCAAATTATTTTTTTTCTATAGAATTATATTCTAAAGAAACTTTTCTTGCTTATCTGAAAGGAAAGAAATACTCCTGATTTTTCTGTTCTCATTTCAGAGTGAAAAATTTTTTTTAAATCACAGAAGAGTTTAATAGATAATTCCCTCAAGAAATGATGTTTTTTCTTTCATTTTTTTTGAAAAAACACCATAATTTTTAAAGAACATGATAAAATAATTTTATATTCTAATAAAATATGCCTGAGTGGTGATTTTGTTAGGAGTTCAGATATTTGGAACAGGATGAAATTAGGGGGGGGGGATTCCATTTTAAAAATGAGATTTTTTGGAAGTGGTGCAAGTGGCAAAACATGGTTTTGGAACAAGAAAAAAGCAATTTTGGAGCAGCAAAACAAAGATTTGGAGTATACTTAATAAAAAAGAATTAAAACAAGAATTCTTTGTTCATTAATAACATATCTTATTTAATGAGTATATTTCAAAAAGTAATTCTTTTTCATTATCAAAATATGAGAAAATTTGTATAGTATAAAAATAATTAAAGGTATGCTTAATGGCAATCTCTGTGCATGTTTTTTTTTTCAATAAAAGAAAACTAACAAAAAATGATTAATTGATAAACAAGTAGAAAGCTTTTATCAATAATTTTAACTAAAAATTATAAGAAAATAAACTTTAAAAAATGCATTTTTAAAAAATAAAAATATTTAAATTACTTAAAAAAATAATATCCCCCTCCTACCTGCCCCAAAAAGATACTTATATTATAGAAATTTGACCAGTTGAGAATAATCCAAACAAAGTAATTGTTTGTAAAAGTAATCTGAATTTAACCTATAAACACATAATTTTACCAATGTAATTATAATTTAGACAATGAATTAATTCTTTTTTCAAAATAGAATCTAAATGAAAAGACATAGTTTCTAAAGAAGGGTGTCTTATTTTTCTAAAAAGAACAAAGAGGGTACATTTATTGGGATCAAAGGGAGGGTAGTGCAGGTCGCCACTGAAGAAACAGTTAATATGCAATATTTTTTTTCCCGAAGTTTAAATATAATCACTGTGTTAACTTCATTTCACTTTTTTATCGTTTTATGTTCAGTTTTATACATTATATTTTTATCCCTCATAGGAAAATATTCTGTGAATAAATAATCAAGCATACAGGTTCACGTGAAAGTAATTTACAAATTATGTGTCTCATTATGGTGATTTGTAAATAACTCATCAGAGTCTGCATTGAGATGCTTCCTGAATCCTGCTAAGTTAAGTATTACATGCTATTACGTTTTTTTCCGAATCATGCATCACGATTCTAATTCAAGTGATTTACAATTCACACACTGAGATTTGTGCTAGAAGGATTTAAAATTTGCCTATCGAAAATAGCATTAAAGGGATTTCAAAATTACTGTTTGCAATTTTCATTGAAGTAATTTATGATTCTCCTTTTGTATTTAATGATTACTAGATTATGCATTATTTTTTACATAACAATCATTACTAAATAACTGTGTTGTGTTTTGCATTAAAGTGATCAAAGAATCATGTGACAGAGTTTGCATTTTGGTGATTTATTAATCACTCATTGCTATTTATGACTTGTTACTTTGTGCCATTTTTCAAACTTTATCATTTGCTATTCATATGTGCTTTGATTTATGGAACATAAGTTCCTTTTTATACGTTGCTACATGCGATTGACAGCCGAAGAGGTTAAAATCAGAGCTTGTTTTGTAGGCATCCGACGAGTTCTCTCAACCATTCGCATAGTAGTTGCACCAGCTATTCGAGACATTTTGATAGATAATGGATATTAAATAATCACATTCACCAGAAAATTTCAATTTTAGGAAAAAATCAGTTCTTCAAGAGAGAACATTTTTACAACGGTCGACGAAACTACGAATTTAGCATTAACTGTTTGTTTTGATTATTAGTGCTTACTTCTGCCCGTTATAGGGCCTTGCTTTTGCAAAGCATTCGAAAGGGCTGGAAAATAGATCCCTGAGAAAAAGAAATAAAAAGCTGTTGGCAACACCACACCTTCTGCTTTAGCAAAGTAAGCTGTAAGCTCATTGTACACATAAACATAAAAATTTATTAACAAAGTAAGCTGTAAGCTTTTGATATACTGTAAGCTATTAAATATCAGAGAGATTAAATGTCTTTAGATGCTTATATGAAATAATAATATTTCTTCATTATTTTTGCTTTCTTTTTAATTATTTTAAGTACGTTTGTTAAATTTTAGAGCAAGAAAAAAAATTGTCATTATTTATGTAAATTTTTGGCTTATATTTTTAAGGATTTATTAAGGGGTCTATTAAATATCAGGGAGAATAAATGTCATACGGGTTTAAAGTCTAAACTCTGCTCTTGATGGTGTATAGTGGCTAGGATGTGAAAGAGCAACTGTCCTGAGCATCCAGCCAAAACGAGCACTCAACATATCAATGGAACACAGTAAAGCTTTATATCAATTAGCAATTAGTTTTAGATAATTACAATTGTAGAATAATTATCTTATTATAGAATTAAATGTTTTAAAAGACAAATATCTGTTAATGTTTAACATTTAATCAACGAAAAAACAGAACCAATATTGTGGTGGGGGATTTGTCCTTCCAAACAAGCCTGGTCTCGGGTCACTCCGAGCAGTAGGAGAGGTAGGACGTGTCTTCACGCAAAGTCTTTTTTTCGATCGTGTCACGGCGTGTTCCCTGGAACAGTGGTACGCGGTAAAGTTTTGTGTGCGACTTGGGAAGAATGCGACGAAAACTCATTACATGCTTCAAGACAACTTTAAGGAGGAATACATTTCAAGATCTCAGTGTGGAAGGAGGTTCGGGAGAAGGTCGCCGACGAGCCTTGTCCTGGACGCCCAATAACAGCTCGATCTAATGAAAACGTCCAGCATGTGCGTGAAGTTTTGAAGTCAGATAATCGGTTAAGCATTCAGGCAATCGCTAACACCCTGAACTAGTCAAAATGTGTGGTACATGTGATTGCAAATGCGAAAGGTCTGTGAGAAGCTTGTGCCAAAGGTGTTGACGGAGGAGCAAAAAGAAGTTCGAGTTTTGTACAGTGAAGAATTGCTGGAATTGAGCTGGTGCCTCAGCCTCCCTATAGCCCTGACTAGGCGCAGTGTGACTTTTTTTTGTTGCTCCCCCGACTGAAGGGAAAGCACTGGGAGTCGGTGGAGAACATCCAAGCTCATGTTACAAGGTTCCTGAGAGGCATTCCTGTCAATGAGTTTCAGGGTGCCTTCCAGACGTGGCAGAATCGTCTCCGCGAGTGTATTGATGCACAAGGGAACTATTTTGAAGAATTTTAACCATTTGTACCCATAGGATCAATAAATCTATTTTTCCAAAAAAATTCGCATTACTTTCCGAATGCACCCTGAATGCTTCAATTTACGGAACATACGTTGCATTTCAATTTGCAAATCATATGTTGTACATAATTTACGTGATCTGTAAGACTTGCTTTATGTTTCATGTCATTTTATTTACAGGCAACATATCACAATTTATGTATGCATGCTTTAAAAAACCAGGCATAGTGAATTATTATACTGTAAAAATTTAAGCAATCACGTTTTGAAATTTATGATCTATTTTAAGGAAACTATAGTTTTGTAAATCTTAAGTTTGTTATCTGTCAAAACTACAAGGAATTTTATTATGTCCAAAATACTTTACTGATATTCTAAGGTATTGTGTTTTTAAAATTAAAACAGACATGCTAAATATTAGTTTTCAAATTCTAATATGCTTCATAAATTTTTAATGAAAAGTCCTACTGGTTCCAGTCTTTAAAAGTTTGTGTGTTTGCTGATGTCAATTAGAGATTTTTTGCTAATCTTCAAACTTAATTAAACCACATTGCATGTGAACAACAGATATTAAAAAATTGCTAAAACATTTAAACAATGTAGAATTGATACAATTAATATATGCTTCAATGTTATAAAATCTTGTTGACATGTATTTTAGCATACTGTTACTGAGTAGGTCCTTCAAAGTCATTGAAAAATCCTAACAGGATTGTAATTTTTTTTATTTATTTTGAAAATTGAATGGGAGTGAATTTGTTTGTGGTAAATTTTGAAATTGAGTAAATTTTGAAAATTGAGATTTTCAATGAATTCTGTATTGAAACATTCATTGTTTGAGCGAAAGAATTAAGCTAGTGTTTTTCATAACCTCATTTCTATTGAACATTTGCATAAAAATAAGTGATAAAAAATGTATTTTCTTATATATTTAATTTATTATTTTTATTGATTCTTTTTAAAAATGCACATTTTTATAATATTTTAGATATTTTTAAAAATTTGATCTATAGGTTTTGCTTCTGTAATCAATTTGAATCATGCATGTGTATTTGGTGTTTTGTAACATTTAAGAAATTGGTTTTTTGGCATTTGTGTCAGTCATGTTCTCTTTGTTTTATTTCATGTCTCATTTTTAATTAAATATTTTTTGACTTTCAGGTCTCTAATCCAAGTACTGCTAATGATAAAAAAATCTCACTGGCCACATTGATGTCTTCTTTGTTGAATTTGGATATAATATAAAGGTTGGATGCTATGCGATTCATCCTTTACTATTAGAGGTAAGCTGAAGGATAAATTGAATTAATAATAAATGTTTACTTTTGCTGAATGTTACTTTTTTCATTAATGTGTTAGTTTATCGTAATTAGTATTTTTTCAATTTTTGTAAAACATATTAAATATTAACAATTACTGCAAAATGCATCAAATTGAATTGATTCATTCAGTTAATTGGAACTTATTGCTTTAACTTTAATTCACTTATAATTGAGACTGATTTTTCACTTTCATAAATCTCTTTTAGCTTCATAATTTCTTAAATTCATAATTAATTGTTCAATTTGGACATGATGGATAAATTATTATGTTTTTTTACTTGACTGAAAATCCCATCTTAGTATAACTTCCAAAATGTTTTTTTTCTTCTTTTTACATTTTATTTTAATTATAGGTACTATTTTAAATTTTATACTTCATTGAGAATTCAACTTTGCTTATTTTCAGGGCCCGATTAAGACCTCTTGAGGCCCTAAGCACTAAAAATAATTTGGTGCCCCTAATAATTTGGTGCTTGCAATTAAATATATGTTCACTATTAAATTGCAAGTTAATTCAAAATATAAAAACAAGATTTTATAAAAGAAAATATTTATTTAAATTAAAACAAAAAAATTAAAATAATGTAAAAAAATTATTCATAATTGCTAATTACAAGTTTTGTGAAAACATTTTCCATTCAAAATGAAATTAAGAAAATTTTTAAAAAATAAACACACTGGCACTTAAAACTATTTAGATTCACACAGTGTGTTCTATAATAGCTAACTGATGATATATATTCCGAAATTCTTTGTATAAAATAAAGTGGGGAACTATGTTTTGAAGTCATAAATTAATACTAATACTTATATGGAAAAAATCTAATGAAACATTATAGAGATTATGCATGGCATTATCTAACGTTAGAAAAAATATTTCGTAAAAAAATGTAAAAGTATCAGGTAAAGTATTTATTTTGGTTTACACTATGTATATCTAAATTTTCCTACTATTTTTTGTCGCAAAGTCTTTGGTAATATCTTGGAAGTTAATATGTCGCAATAAATCAACTTCTATACACAACTAGTACATATCTAGTCTTCCGTGTTGCATTGTTGTTCTTAAGGGATTTTTAATATATTTTAACTGTGAAAAAATGAACGCTCAACTGTACAATTTAAAAATTATTAAACCAACTGTTATTTATTAAACCAACAATTATCTTGAACAAATCTAATAATCTACTTTGCCGACTAAAATTTTATGTACTAAATATTTTACATATTCTTTTCGACATTTAAAGGCAAATTGATAAAACAAATCGAAATAAAATTTGTGTATTGTTACTTAAAATTTTATTTGAAATCAAATAACTATTTCAATTATAAAGTCATAGAATGAAATTTATTTCGATACAAAAATTTTATATTTGTTTTTATTTTATTTTTAAGTATTATTGTGTAATAGTTTTCTTATGTAAAAATAATATATATATAAAATTTTTAATAATTGTAATTTTATTTTTACATTACTAAAAGAAAACACAAATATTTTTAATTCTAAAAAGATAAAACTTGTTTGAAAAAAACGCGTTAAAAGGCAGCAGAAATTTCAAAAAAAGTAGCAATAAAGGAAACGAAGGATATAAAAATAAAAATATGACCACCAAAGCCGACGTCTTCAGGGGGTACCGGCCCCGGTCGCCATAAAACAAAATTATTTCTAATTGAGGGAGAAGCAAATACCTAAATGAACTCCCTCAGTGCCCCGATGGTTTTGTATAGAAGTCCAGGAAAAAACATGAAATACAAATAACAAATTTTGAAAAGAAACTGGAACAAAATCATCAGAAAAATAAAAACTCACTTAACCAGGTCAAACATCGATTTCACAAGCAAGCTGAATGAAAAGGAAACACTAAAAACTAAAGAAAACAATGCCCTCTACTACAATGGGCAGATGGAGAATAAAATGAAAGAAGTCAAGAGAAAGAAATACGTAACAAATTAATAGAATGCTTAACTGGGGCTGCTCAGTTAAGACTTGAATTGCGCCCTGTTGAACGAAAAAAACATGAAAACCTAGAATTCTTCAATCATTTTCTTAATTAAAAAATAAACATTACAAAAATTAAAAGGAAAATCATTATTACTCAAATTATTTAAAAAATTATTCACAGCTTCCCGAAAACATTCAACATTATTGCAAATATTTTTGATCGTAACCAATTGTGAAAAAACTAAATTTTTAAATACTTTATTACACAAATTAGTTTTAAAGTTGCAGAAAAAATAACTTTAAATTTAAAAACTTTTCTTTTATCAAAGACACCATTTTTAATAAAACTGTTAACAATATCAATTTTAAAATCTAAATATTCAACATTAAAGCAATTCTCATTAGTTTTCTTCAAGACCAAATCTCCAGGATAAATACTATAAATAAAATTATAATTATCACAATTAAACAAAATCAAATCATCAATATATCTAAAAACTTTAAATTCATTATGCTCAAGAAATTTAGATTAAAAAAATGTAAAAAAATATTGGCAAAAGCCCCAGAAAAGGAATTACCTTGTGGAATTCCAATAATTTGTTTATAAAAATCTAAACCATTAAAATGTAATTTTCTCATTAAATAAATACCTATCATAAATGCCGTCACAAATCTCAATAATCCTTCCATGTAGTATACTTGTATACAAATTTTCGAAATCAAAAGTATTAAGGCTGGAAATATTATTATTATTAATAAAATCCAAAACTTCAACATTACTTTTTATAACAATATTTTTCTCTTTTTTAATTTTAAGCAAAATAATTTTTGGAAAACTAAAAAACCTTTTACTAATATCAGAATTATAACTATTAGTACCACACGCTATAAATCTAAATTTAATCGGATTTTTATTAAATTTACAATTGGAAATAAATATGGAAATGTAATCTCTTTAACCTAAATTTTAATTTTTTACTAAATGCAATAATTCGTTTTTCAATAACTTTTTTATCTTCTTTTAATTTTAAATAAGTATTACTTGTATTATATTCTCCAAAAATCAATTTTTTAAAAAAATATTTACACATAATACAAAAATTATTTGAAGCTTTATCCACAACAGTAACAATAAATTTATCCTTAAGATTTTTAATTTTCCTAGATAAATCATAACCTATATAAGTACCACTAGGAAATGAACTAAAATGTAATGTAGTAATGTTTTCTACCAATGTAAATGTTTTCTAAATCAAGTCTATTATCTAAATTTTCCATAAAATCTAAAATAAAAAGAGTAACATTTACAAAATCATGAAATTGATAATGTAAAATTTCATAATCAGTGGAACAATTACTATTATTAAAAATATTTATAGCAGACCTGTGGGAATTAATCCGTTTATGAAATTCAAGACCTTCTGACCAACATAACACAAATTACAACAATTGCACTGAATTAAATAAATAATATTAAAACTTTTACAAAAAAATACCTTAGAATGGCTGTCAATCTGAGAACTATCAGCCAAAGGACAAGTTTTGCATTTTTTACTTCTACACTTTTTAACCATTTTAAATTTTTTTATATTTTTAAATTTATTTAAATTTGATGTTGAAGTTTTGGATTTTATTAATAATAATGATATTTTTCCAGCATTAATACTTTTGATTTCGAAAATTTGTATACAAGTATACCACATGGAAGGATTATTGAGATTTGTGATGGCATTTATGATAGGTATTTATTTAATGAGAAAATTGATAAGTCTAATTGGTTGGATTTATGTAAGTTTAATCTTTTTGAGAATGTTCTTTTTAAGGGTTTAGATTTTTATAAACAAATTATTCGAATTCCACAAGGTAATTCCTTTTCTGGGTCTTTTGTCAATATTTTTTTGCATTTTTTTAATCTAAATTTCTTGAGCATAATGAATTTAAGGCTTTTAGATATATTGATGATTTGATTTTGTTTAATTGTGATAATTATAATTTTATTTATAGTATTTATCCTGGAGATTTGGTCTTGAAGAAAATTAATGAGAATTGCTTTAATGTTGAATATTTAGATTTTAAAATTGATATTGTTACCAGTTTTATTAAAATTGGTGTCTTTGATAAAAGAAAAGCATATAAATTTAAAGTTATTTTTTTCTGCAACTTTAAAACTAATTTATGTAATAAAATAATTAAAAATTTAGTTTTTTCACAGGGTTTTATTGAAAAAACACTGGGAAAATTGGGTTTTATTTGAAAAAACTCGGGGAAAATTGGGTTTTTTCATTTAGTGCCTATAAACTACTTACTGTGAAAATATTTTTATTTATTAAATAGTGATGTATGAGCTTAAAAATAGAAATAAATCAAAAAAAGTTTATATAAAATATATATATTAAATATATATATTAAATATATATATTAAATATATATATTAAAATTAAAATAAGTTTATAGAATGCACTATCACTAATACATGTTTGAATCTTTATTCTTAAATACATAACATTTCACAATTTTTAACTGAAGCACTATAAAATATAAATGCAACAGTAATATAAAAGGAACAAGTTTATTAATCTTTTTGTTTTCGTTTGTTGCTTATGTGTATATATCTATTACTTATTACAAATTTATAATCAGTAAAAACTAAAATTTCATCTGACTTTTACTTTAATAAAATTAAACTGGAATAAATCTTTAACGGTCTTCCATGTTTTTATAATACGATTAATAGAAAGTGAAATTAAAATTACGTATAATTATAAAGAGTATCAGTTACTTGTCCCATTTTTCAAATATTTAACCTTAGAAGAAAGACTGCATTTTTAGATAAATTTCAACTTTATAATTTCAAAAAACAAATTAATCTCAAAATTACAAAAAAGCATATTTAAAAAACTTATTTTTTTAAAACCAAAAAATAAAACTTTGAATTTGTTAATTGTTGTTTAATATATCACCTAATAGAAAATGTTTTTTCATTTGTTTTCAATATTTTTAAACATGATTAAAAGAAACGAAATAAATTATATTCAAATAAAATCTTAAAAATAATATTTAAAAAATCTTAAAAGTAATATTTTAATTTTTAACTGTTTTCTTAATGGTGATAAACTTTCTCCAAATAGTTAAAAATTGTCAGCAGATGTTAAGAGTTAACTTAAAAAAAGATCCTTTTTTTAATTTATTATTATTATCATACAGCAGATTCAAAGTGTCTACATTTCTCTCTTAGGTGGTGATACACTTTTAGGAGTTTTGTAGCTTTATCTATTCCTAATCTATTTCATAGTTTACTCTACACCAAACTGAAAGTTGAAAAGTGTCTTTTGATAGAGACAGAGACTGCTGGTGCTGAGTGTAAAGAAAAAAGAATTGCCAGAAATTTTGTGCAAATGTGGCATTTTTTTCGCCATAATTTACCACTATTTTTTGATAAAAACTGTAGAATAACGGTGTTAAGCATCATTGATTTTGGAAAGTATTCAGGATTCGTAATTTTGAATGCCATAACATCTGGCAGAAATTCTGGATGATGCTCAGAAAGACAGTTTTCTGCTAACAAATGAGGTGACTGAACAGCCTGATGGAATCTTTTTACGAAATGTTTATGGGGTTCCACTCCATCACATGATAGTAATTTAATTCATAACAGCTTCTGAAATTGAAATGTTTTCTGATTGAAGCTTTTTTAAAGCTTCAGAAACAATTGATATCTGTTTTTCCAAATTGATAGTTTATTGGTTAAGCCCAACATTATTTAATATTTTTGACATATTATTATTAGATTCATTTTGATGCTCAAAGGCAATCTCTTGATATTTATGATAATTGTTGGCAAAAGTTTTTACGCAGTCACAATATGAACCCCACCTAGTATCATTTGGTAAAAGGAGCATCAAGCAGTTTTTTTTCATTTGCCCATCCATGTGCTTGATGCACATTTCTAAAATATTTGTTAACTTCCAAGCAGTGTCCAATGATAGTGTCAGGAGATAATTCTTTTTCAACCAAATTTTAAAAAAACAATTTGTGAAAAAGCCCACCAAATGGGTTTTTTCAAGGTGGGCCCACCCAATAAAACCTGGGCGGGTTTTTTCAAAGTTGACTTACTTGGCGAACCCTGGTCATATTGCTTTTTACTAGTTCAACTTTTTTTATTAGAGCAACTTCTTTTAGTTTTTCTTTAATATCCATAAATTGGTAAGATCTGGGAAATTGGTAATAACTGGCTACGGTGGTATTGTAATTTTGAATTTTGTGTTAAGAAAGATCTTAAAATATTTTAATGTATAATGTGAGGCTAGTTGGAAAATAAGATCATCTTCATTTGTTCTCATGCAATTCCATACTGTTGTATAAATGCTTATCCAAACTCAAATGCCTTGATTTCCATAAGAGGCACGAAACATACAGTGCCGCTCAAAAGTATCAGTACACCTAGAAACTTATAAAAAAAATGGCAAAATTCAAAGTGTCATAACTTCTTTAAAAATGATCAAAAATGCTTCTGCTTTATCTCATTTTGAAGCTTAAAATATCTACTTTTATGTACTCTAATTGTTTTTAATTAATATATTTTGCAACTATGTATAATTACACTCTAAACAATCATAGAAAATTGTATTAATTTTTTGTGAAGTTTGACGCGATGTACGGGCACAAAGGGGTTAGATATTGTTAATTTTTATTATACCATTGAAAAATTTGGACTTTTAGCTTTCATTTAAAAAAATATTTCCAAAAAAACGTGTTTTTTTGACGAAGTTATTGTCAAATAAAAAAAAAGTTTTTTTTAGAATTTAATGATTTTTCAGCAATTATAATGAATTTTAGTGTAATTATAATATGATATGAAAATTTTTTAATTAAAATAAATTAAAATTTAATATTTCTCGATAATATTATTTCATAATTTATTATAACAATTTTAACTTTTTTTTTTGGAAAATATAATAATGAAATAAGAATCAACGTTTACAATTTAATATTTTAAAATTTATTTTTTCGTATTTTTCTCAGAAAAAATTTGAAAACAAAAATGTATGTACATTGTACGTTGTATGTACATGTATGTACATTGTACGTTGATTCTTATTTCACCATTATATTTTCCAAAAAAAAAGTTAAAATTTTTATAATAAATTATGAAATAATATTATCGAGAAATATTAAATTTTAATTTATTTTAATTAAAAAATTTTCATATCATATTATAATTACACTAAAATTCATTATAATTGCTGAAAAATCATTAAATTCTGAAAAAAAAACTTTTTTTTTATTTGACAATAACTTTGTCAAAAAACATGTTTTTTTGGAATTTATTATTAGGAGTTAGGAGTTTAGTTATTAGCCTCAAACATGAAAGTTAAAATTTTAAATACCACAAAATTTAAAAATCCATAGAAAAATTACCTAATCTGCAGTGCGCAAATCAATCAACAAAGCACCCTGAATAATATTTGATCTAATGATGGGATTTTCACGTTCTAGGACTCAATCTTAATGGTTTGGGTGGATGACCTCAAATATGGTAATTAATTTGTGCAAATGATATTTTGAGTTAAGAAATCAGACACAAAAACATACTTTCTCTGAACAAACGCACCCTTTTCCTGATGAATTCGAATTGCTGACTGCCAAAATGAAGGAGAAATATGATGATAAAAACTTGGATCCTTAATGTTAATTTTACTTTTTGCATATTTCTCCATATGACCAGAAATTTTTGTGCAAATTAAAAAAATTCTTGGACACAATTATAAAATCGGTTTAGACACAGATAATTCCATGCAAAAAATAAATTTTAGTGAGTATTTATTATTTTTTATTGTTTTACTTAATAGTAAAAAAACTCTTGTGTAAGGTATATAGTTATTTACATTATTTTAAAGAATGTAATCTTAAAGGGCAAAGTACAACAATTGAGTGATATCGGTCCAATGGTTTCTGAGAAATCATCTTTTGAAAACTTTGTATAGTTAAAATTCGATTTCTCAGGAACCATTGGACCAATTTCGCTCAAATATTGTAATTTGTAATGCAAAAATACATTCTTAAAAACGATGTAAAAAATTGTATGTCTTATTGTTAAAATTTTTTTCGATTATCATTAAATTAAATAACAAAAACTAATAAATACTCACTAAGTATTATTATTTAAATGGACTTATCTATTGCTAAAATTGTGAACTAAAAGTTGTTCTGTCCATGTTATATTTATTATGCAAAGTTATATTTTGCATGGAATCTTAATAAAAAAAAAATTTATAATTATAAGCAAAAACTTTTCAATTCGCTTAAAAAGTTCTCAGACTGAAGGTGAAATACACAAATGGTAAAATTAACATTAAGGGGTTCAAACTTTGGACGTGTCTCTTGACTAGACTATTGGGACTATATTTTCCAGAATGCCGCTAGATCCTATATTCTAGAGTTCTGAAATTCAAAACCCTAAAAAAAAAAAAAATGTTTATTCAGAGAAAATACATTTACGCGTGTGACTTAAAATATTGTCTGCACTAATTAATCCGCATATTTGAGGTCACCCTCTTGAACCATTAAGAGTGAGTCCTAAAAGGTGAAGATCCGATCATATTAAATCAAAAGCTATTCAGGGTTGTCCTTTTATTTTGCACACTATACATAAAGAAATTTAGTTAAAATCTTTCATGTAAAAATTAACTAAAATGAGTCATAAAATAAGGAAGAAGATAAAAAGTTTGCTACAACTTCAAAGAGAAAGAGTTTGCTTTTCATCTCTACAAAAGTTAAGGATTAATATCTCATAAAATGTATAAATTAATTTAGTGTAAATAATTTAGTTGAATTCTGAATAGATAATTGTTGGCTGACCACCAAAAATTCAAGAAATTAATTGTTTAAGCTCACTCAGTGGCACGATAGCCCATAGAGGGCCAAGGCCTACTGTGCCCATCTCAGTTTTCTTGACCTTGGACTCTGGGGCGCAGGAGCAGATGTTCCGGTCAGGTGGTCAGCCGAACGCCGAACACCCAGTGTTTAGTTCCCAAGCATGCTTGGTACTCATTTATCGACCCACTGAAGGATCGAGCCCAGGACCTGTGACATAAGGAATAAGGTTGACATAAGAAAAGGTACTATGATTATGCATACCTTTTGTATAGCAATGAAATAACATCAAAAATGTTTTTTTTTTTTTTTAAATTTTTTTTTTCAAAATTGGAAATAGCATATAAAATAAATATAGGATTTTTTTTTAGTTTTCTTTTTATACTTTTTATAGTGCGCAGCTTAGCAGTAAAAAATCAAAGACTGTATGTAACATAAGCAGAAAAATTTATTGAAATAAGGAAAGTAAAATTTTCTGCATTACTTCGGTCAAATATCAATAAATTAAAGGTCATAACAACTTTTTATTTTCTAGACAAATTAAATTTAAAAATTTTTTTAAAAGAAAATTATTTTTAAGAAAACTAACATTAAGATATGTTATCTGTGATTTTAATTTATATGTGGTAATTGTTATTGAATTTTACTTTCCGTGACCTTTAGTCATAAATTTTATCCATTACTTCGATTATTTTACTTGTTAAGTTCGCAGAATTGTCGTGTACTTTATTTAAGTTCATTTATGTTTTATTTTTAATTCCAGCTTACTTTTATTCTTATTTTTTGTTTTAAGTTTATTTAAGCTCTTATTTTAAGTTTTTTTTTTCGCAGTAGAAGTTTAGACTTTAATAGAATTGCAGAAAATATAGTGACAAATCTTCTCTACATTTCGCATTTCTCTAACTTCTGCAATACACTTTTAGTACTATACGCCCATTTTTTTTAGATCACCTTTCACAGTATTTTTGACCATGAACAGAAAAGAAATCGTACCCTTTAGATGAAACTGTATGATAACTCGTATGGAAACTAGTATGATAACTAGTATGATAAGAATTGTCTAGATTATATTTACATCACAATAAGGGTTTGTTTATCGCTTTGCGTACCCCCATTTCAAATTGAACTTCTGAAAACTATTTTAATAACTTAACAAAAACATCATGTAATCATCTACTTTAGATTTCAGACAATCAATCGATGTATATTTTAGTACGAATGTCAGTACTGTAATACTTACATTGGTTGTTTCCGCCCATCTGGATTAAACAACTTTTAAATTCATGAAATATTAGGGAGATCTGAAAGTAATGTCATTTCGATGCACTTGATATTTGTTACCAAGATTTTATTTTTAATCAAAAATGTATTCACCCTCGTTATCAACAACCCTTCAATTCCGGATTGTAAAAAAAGGGATTTTTAAGACTATCGAATATTCAATGTGCCGAAGCGTCATTACTTTCCAGGTTTCCTGAATATTTACAAACATGATAATTACAACACAACTCGAGCTTACACCCTTGAGTTTACACACACTTTTATTTGGATTTCGAATGATATTATAGAAAAAATTGTACTTTGAATCAAATTAATGATGAATTTAAATAAAAATAAAACATCTTTTTGAAAGAAAAAAAATCTTGTTTGCAATTAAAGTATATAAAATGTGCAATGATTTTAATATTTTATTTTAGTTACTGGAATTTTCACAACGATTACTTAAATATTTTAAATATAATCAGTT
Source organism: Parasteatoda tepidariorum (assembly GCF_982258835.1). Classification (NCBI taxonomy): domain Eukaryota; kingdom Metazoa; phylum Arthropoda; class Arachnida; order Araneae; family Theridiidae; genus Parasteatoda; species Parasteatoda tepidariorum. The sequence goes on along the minus strand of NC_141755.1, from coordinate 119,787,665 downwards.
ATACTTTTAAAAAAAATCGTTTTCGTTAAAATGTATATCTAAATGTATGTATATTTAAAATGTATTTGAGTGGAATAAAATATTTACATTTATTTTGTGGACTTGAAAAAAATATTTAGTTTATCATGTTGAGGCTATAGCTTTTTTTTCCTTCTTTTTCTTTGTAAAAGAGTTTCCAAAAACACTCTTAATCTTGCAGGGTGAGAGTTTTTTATTGGTAGACAAATAATTGTCTGAAAAACTTATTTTTAAAAATTATTTTGGCAATCATTCCATGTTCAGAAAGATCTTTTGCAGTTAAGAAATAAAAAATCAGGCAGACATGTATGCACTATTGAAAAGCAGCAATTATTGAAAAGATCACTAGTGACATGCCAGGAAAATGGTTTTTGAAACTTTGCATACATTTTTAATCACATGTAATTTTTAAAATCATTCATTCTAAAACATTAAAAAATGTGTAAATTTTTAAACGTGTAAAATCATTTAAAAATGTTAACAATAATGGTATTAATTCAAAGTTTAATAAAATTTATAATTTTTTTTATGATATAAGAGATCTGTGGCAATCACACTAAATTGTCGCATTTGGTTATAATCATCCACAAGGAATGTTTCAAAATTTTGTAGAAAATGTAACCTTTGAAACATGTCAAACAGTTAGGTGAAAAAAATCTTCATTATCTTCATCAATATTTCCCTCCTTTTTATTTTGCTGTCCTCACTCAAAAGTTTTTAACGTTATGAAATCGCCCTCCCCCTAGCCCTTGTTTGGATATGACTTTGATTCTGGTATATATTTCTCAATTATTGTAAGTCCTCGCATAGTCTTTCACTCCCACTCCCTTTTCGCTTGAGATAGTAAACATTTTTTGGGGGGAAAGTATGGAATGTATGTAAGCAGTTTATAAATAATAATTTTTTATTATAATGATAGCAGAATTTCTGATAAACAGAAAATTGTCAAAATCTGAACATAGGGTGTAAAGAGTTATGATTTTGTTAAAGAAAATTTCTTGAATTTTTATTAGATTAATTTTGACTCATTTCATGGTTTGATACTAGCATGATTTGTTTCAAATATTATTTTTTTTTGATCCAGTGTCATACTTCCTTTTAATGTTCAGAAAAATGACCAAATTATTTCTGTTATTTCTAAAAGTAATTCTCTAATAAAAAATGCTCATGAAAAACATACCTTAAATGCTCTTAAAATGAAATAAATAAATCCTTTGTAATTAAATAAAAATTTTAATCTGAGACATGGTTTCTTTCCTGAAATTTCATATAACATACAATTGTATTTAAACAATTGAAAAAATTAGATGTAATTTGCATTAAACTTTGAAATTAATATGAAGATCTAAAATAACAAAAGATTAAAGAAAGAAAACTTGTTTTGATACATGTGTACCGTCAAACATAGTTCATAAATCAACTTCTACAAAAGGCTAGATTTAGAGGGTTCAGATTTTTATTTAAATAGACTGTACTTTTGTATCAGCTGTAAATTAACTTAAGCTCTTTGAAGTTATTTATAACTAGAATAGTCTACTGGAGTTAAATTCTGTGGAAGGTGTAAAGTAAGAGTTGTACTTTCAAAATTTAAAGAAAAAAAAGAACCCTAAAATTAAAAAATATATATACATTTGCTCTAAAAAGAAAATTGCTTCCCAAAAACTAATAATATGCTCCATTAATTAAAAGACTTTCTCTAATATTGCATAAGTATCCAAAAATGCAAATGCCATCAAAATCTTTGTTTTAGCTATAATATGTTATGGGCCAAAAATGGACCATATGCCATAAAAATTTTAATGACTTTACAGCTGTGGATAATCTTTTTAAGTTTCATCAAATAAATTTTATGAAGTAGCTGTTGCTGCATTTAATGACTGTGCCTAATATTTGTCATACGGTATATTGAACCATTAAAAAAGCTTCATTAATTATCAATTATAAATTAAAAATATTTAATTTCTGAAAAGTGTTTAGTTAAAATAATATAATTAACTATGTCTTTAAGTATATTTTAGAAATATGAATTCATTTAGGATTTGTAAAATTATTTTGTTAAAATTATTTTCTCTAGCAACTGTGCTTAAATTACTGTTTTGTTCATAATATTTTGATAAATTTTAAAGCCTGCTACAATTGTTAAAGAATTAGAAAAAAAAATTCTAAAATTTCCTTTTTATTGTAAAGTTTCTCAAATTTCCTATTAATAGTTCCCTTTTTATTTTAAAATTTCTTAGTTAAAAAACATACATTTTATTTGCTATTTTTTTGAATTTTTTATTTTATTTATTTCTTACGAGCTAACTTTAGATTACTGAAAATTACATTTTATAAATAACTTAGAAGAATATTGAATGCCACAAATATTGACACAGTATTAAAATTATTTTTATTTTAAGTATTTAAAAAATAGCTCATTTCTTGAAGGGAAAAAATGAGGAAAATAAAGGCATTTAACATTTATTTTAAAAAAGAAGTAAAGTTTGGTTTTCTGTAATAACAATAATACACTATAAAGCTATTAATTTAAATTAAATCTAAAACGAATATTCATAACATATTATGTATGAGAAGAAAACTTATTATAGCGTTGTATAAATTTGATTTCGCATAAGTGCAACAATACATTAATAATTTTTATGCATGAAATTAAATTTTATCTGTTTACATAAATTTGTTACAAATAACTTTTAAACTAATTGTTTTTCAATTGCGTAACAAAGTCTTTCTTTTTAATTATTTTAGGGTGACAGAAGCATACGTTACTACGTTACCTGGTGTCATTATTTATATCAAGTTTTGACAGGCTTCCCGCTGCGGGGCCTCTGAATCATGCCCGAAAGAGGTCTGGATGTTTTGCGATGTGAAATATTTTGTTTCTACAAACTGCATGCTGTCAAACCACTCTGTGAAACGATTTATATGATTGTGCCGAGAAAAGTAAGTTGTTAAAAAGTCATATTAAGTAAATTATTTATTTTTATTTATGATACAATATCCTTATAAAATTCATATAAAAGTATATCAATTTCAAAATTATAAGAAGCTTGAAAATCTAATAACTTTTATGGATAGTCTGCTTTATAACTATTGAGTTATTATTGAGAACTTAACTATCTGGAAATTAAACTTTCTTGAATATAATGAAAAACTTTCACTTTCTACCTGAAAAGAATAGTTCTACAGATGTTTATACGAATTTTTGAGTTGCCAGGATGTTAATTGGGAAGGGCTGATATATTGATATGTTCCTATCTATTACTTTATATTTTATTTTTATCTCTCTAACTAGTACATAATATGATTTGGGTTAAAAATATGTAAATGAAAATAAATAGAAAAATTTATTTACAGATTTTAACGAAAGGGCATTTTATTACACTTTTCGGAAAAGAATATTCATAAATCTAAAAATAGATTTGTACTAAAAAATATGCATATGATGTCTAATTTATCGCATATTATAAAATCAATGAAATTTTGCATGTCTCTCGGCCTTATTTTCACTATGAAATGTTTGGGGGTTACTGAGACGTTATCTTAGGGTAGCTTAGGCAGAGTAACCCAGGTCAGAGGGAAGATACTGTACGAAGATAACTTTGGGGGTTTAGCACAAGGTCGATCACTTTACTAAAACAAATTTCCCCAACTACTTAGCAAGGAAAACAGTGAAAAGAAACAAAGGTTACCCACAGGATAGCCAGATCTATAACAGATGGAGATTCTTAGTATTCGATTAATGTCAGGTGAAGAAAATGAAGGATTGATGTACAACAGGCTGTAGTGCTTAGACGTTAGAAGTGCTGAAATACCTTTAGTAAAATATCACATTAATTACTATGGATGCTTTTGTTTCTTAAAAGAAAGCATTTAATAATTTTAAAAACTGGTATCGAAAAAACTTTCCTCCTCTAAATTTGAATTTCCTTCCTCGAAATTTCCTTTCGAACCTTGTTAACACAACATGATTATTTATGTTAACCAGATTTTATCTTATTGGATATATTATGAACACAATTTATTATGTACTGTTAATACATATCATATACTACGCTTGTGTACCAAGCAAATTAGAATAAGCTTAAAAATTTTAATAACTTTATTTAACTATTTTCTTTATTTACCCATCTGCTACTCCTAACAAACGTGGATAATAGAAATAGCATTCCTCAAAATGAATAATTCACACATTATGCACATGCTTCTTATCTGTGTTGTGACCTTTCATGTAAAGCGATAATCAGCAAGAAATTTTCATGTTAAATTTTATGTAAAACACAATAATAATTTATTGCTGACTCCCGGGACCTAACATATATTTCATGTAAAGCGATATTTCACCCTAAGTGATTTGCATTAATGAGGTTTGACAGTATTTCCCTTTTTTTTTCATATGAAAAAAAATATGTTTACCTTTTTCGTTCATGTGGGAAATGATAAACACAAAAGAATAAAAAAAGATATTGTAATCAACATATTTACAACTAACTTCGTAACTACCCTTGGAAATTCTCTTAAGTTCTACTTTAGAACAGAGAATTCCTTTTTTGATTCTAGTTACTGTTTTACCTTTTGCCTGGCAATGTATTCATGTCATGATGTCTTATAGTAATTGTCGCTTGTCTTAATGGTATTTCTTGGATTTTATTCATTAAGTATCAAAACTGGTTTTGTAACTGGTTTTATATATTTACTTATAAATTATATTCAAAACTTATTTTTAATTAGTCTGAGAAATTTCAAGAAGATTTGTTCCTGACACTGCTGCACCTACTCCATCACTAACAGCTAAAGAATGGCTGAATGGAGAAAAAAACAGAAATCCTATTCTGATATGGTATGGTAATAGTCATTGTATGTTTCATAATAACTCTAGGTATAAAAAAAAAATTTAAACTGCATAGCTGCCAGCTTTCATGAAAACACCGGAAGATTCCTAACTTTTGGGGAAATCTTTTATGCTCATAGAAAATGTTCAAGTCTTACAAACTTTTGAATTATTTTTTTTAACAATGTCAAAAAATGTTTGAATTTTTTTTAATTTTAAATATTACTACAAATTCTACATAACATTTTCATTCAGTTGAGTTTTAGTAAATGTTTTAAATGTGATTTAAAACATTTCTGAATTTTAAACTCATTTTTGGTTTACTTTGAAATAACAAGGAAAAGCTCCTAGTTACTCCAAAATGTTTCCTTTTATTTCATATATTGTGCCTTATGAAAAATATTTTTTTTCTTTCAATTTTGTAAAAAAAGTGATAAAACCTGCAGAATTAAACTCCTTAAATTATACTTATATATAGGTATTTTGTGTGAAAAAATATAAATTGACTTTTCAAAACACAAGAAACATTTTTAAACAAATCTATATATCATAATCTCTATATATCTTCAATTTCATTGAAGATATTTAGAGATATCACTATTGGCAAAAAAATATCTAAATTCGTAATTGTAAATATTTTGTAATTTCAGAAATGCATTTTCGAAATGTTTCAAAGCACTCAGTCACTTTTTCAATGATAATATAATTAAGAAAAGGAAAACTAATGAACTTTTCTGGAATACAATTAATTAACTTTAAAAAAACACATCCATGTAAATAGCATGTTGATTTCTCTCTGTTTATTAGTTATGGATTAAAAGCATGTGTAATGAAATATTTTTGCTGCATTTTGCATGTTAACAATAATGGTATTAATTCAAAGTTTAATAAAATTTATAATTTTTTTTATGATATAAGAGATCTGTGGCAATCACACTAAATTGTCGCATTTGGTTATAATCATCCACAAGGAATGTTTCAAAATTTTGTAGAAAATGTAACCTTTGAAACATGTCAAACAGTTAGGTGAAAAAAATCTTCATTATCTTCATCAATATTTCCCTCCTTTTTATTTTGCTGTCCTCACTCAAAAGTTTTTAACGTTATGAAATCGCCCTCCCCCTAGCCCTTGTTTGGATATGACTTTGATTCTGGTATATATTTCTCAATTATTGTAAGTCCTCGCATAGTCTTTCACTCCCACTCCCTTTTCGCTTGAGATAGTAAACATTTTTTGGGGGGAAAGTATGGAATGTATGTAAGCAGTTTATAAATAATAATTTTTTATTATAATGATAGCAGAATTTCTGATAAACAGAAAATTGTCAAAATCTGAACATAGGGTGTAAAGAGTTATGATTTTGTTAAAGAAAATTTCTTGAATTTTTATTAGATTAATTTTGACTCATTTCATGGTTTGATACTAGCATGATTTGTTTCAAATATTATTTTTTTTTGATCCAGTGTCATACTTCCTTTTAATGTTCAGAAAAATGACCAAATTATTTCTGTTATTTCTAAAAGTAATTCTCTAATAAAAAATGCTCATGAAAAACATACCTTAAATGCTCTTAAAATGAAATAAATAAATCCTTTGTAATTAAATAAAAATTTTAATCTGAGACATGGTTTCTTTCCTGAAATTTCATATAACATACAATTGTATTTAAACAATTGAAAAAATTAGATGTAATTTGCATTAAACTTTGAAATTAATATGAAGATCTAAAATAACAAAAGATTAAAGAAAGAAAACTTGTTTTGATACATGTGTACCGTCAAACATAGTTCATAAATCAACTTCTACAAAAGGCTAGATTTAGAGGGTTCAGATTTTTATTTAAATAGACTGTACTTTTGTATCAGCTGTAAATTAACTTAAGCTCTTTGAAGTTATTTATAACTAGAATAGTCTACTGGAGTTAAATTCTGTGGAAGGTGTAAAGTAAGAGTTGTACTTTCAAAATTTAAAGAAAAAAAAGAACCCTAAAATTAAAAAATATATATACATTTGCTCTAAAAAGAAAATTGCTTCCCAAAAACTAATAATATGCTCCATTAATTAAAAGACTTTCTCTAATATTGCATAAGTATCCAAAAATGCAAATGCCATCAAAATCTTTGTTTTAGCTATAATATGTTATGGGCCAAAAATGGACCATATGCCATAAAAATTTTAATGACTTTACAGCTGTGGATAATCTTTTTAAGTTTCATCAAATAAATTTTATGAAGTAGCTGTTGCTGCATTTAATGACTGTGCCTAATATTTGTCATACGGTATATTGAACCATTAAAAAAGCTTCATTAATTATCAATTATAAATTAAAAATATTTAATTTCTGAAAAGTGTTTAGTTAAAATAATATAATTAACTATGTCTTTAAGTATATTTTAGAAATATGAATTCATTTAGGATTTGTAAAATTATTTTGTTAAAATTATTTTCTCTAGCAACTGTGCTTAAATTACTGTTTTGTTCATAATATTTTGATAAATTTTAAAGCCTGCTACAATTGTTAAAGAATTAGAAAAAAAAATTCTAAAATTTCCTTTTTATTGTAAAGTTTCTCAAATTTCCTATTAATAGTTCCCTTTTTATTTTAAAATTTCTTAGTTAAAAAACATACATTTTATTTGCTATTTTTTTGAATTTTTTATTTTATTTATTTCTTACGAGCTAACTTTAGATTACTGAAAATTACATTTTATAAATAACTTAGAAGAATATTGAATGCCACAAATATTGACACAGTATTAAAATTATTTTTATTTTAAGTATTTAAAAAATAGCTCATTTCTTGAAGGGAAAAAATGAGGAAAATAAAGGCATTTAACATTTATTTTAAAAAAGAAGTAAAGTTTGGTTTTCTGTAATAACAATAATACACTATAAAGCTATTAATTTAAATTAAATCTAAAACGAATATTCATAACATATTATGTATGAGAAGAAAACTTATTATAGCGTTGTATAAATTTGATTTCGCATAAGTGCAACAATACATTAATAATTTTTATGCATGAAATTAAATTTTATCTGTTTACATAAATTTGTTACAAATAACTTTTAAACTAATTGTTTTTCAATTGCGTAACAAAGTCTTTCTTTTTAATTATTTTAGGGTGACAGAAGCATACGTTACTACGTTACCTGGTGTCATTATTTATATCAAGTTTTGACAGGCTTCCCGCTGCGGGGCCTCTGAATCATGCCCGAAAGAGGTCTGGATGTTTTGCGATGTGAAATATTTTGTTTCTACAAACTGCATGCTGTCAAACCACTCTGTGAAACGATTTATATGATTGTGCCGAGAAAAGTAAGTTGTTAAAAAGTCATATTAAGTAAATTATTTATTTTTATTTATGATACAATATCCTTATAAAATTCATATAAAAGTATATCAATTTCAAAATTATAAGAAGCTTGAAAATCTAATAACTTTTATGGATAGTCTGCTTTATAACTATTGAGTTATTATTGAGAACTTAACTATCTGGAAATTAAACTTTCTTGAATATAATGAAAAACTTTCACTTTCTACCTGAAAAGAATAGTTCTACAGATGTTTATACGAATTTTTGAGTTGCCAGGATGTTAATTGGGAAGGGCTGATATATTGATATGTTCCTATCTATTACTTTATATTTTATTTTTATCTCTCTAACTAGTACATAATATGATTTGGGTTAAAAATATGTAAATGAAAATAAATAGAAAAATTTATTTACAGATTTTAACGAAAGGGCATTTTATTACACTTTTCGGAAAAGAATATTCATAAATCTAAAAATAGATTTGTACTAAAAAATATGCATATGATGTCTAATTTATCGCATATTATAAAATCAATGAAATTTTGCATGTCTCTCGGCCTTATTTTCACTATGAAATGTTTGGGGGTTACTGAGACGTTATCTTAGGGTAGCTTAGGCAGAGTAACCCAGGTCAGAGGGAAGATACTGTACGAAGATAACTTTGGGGGTTTAGCACAAGGTCGATCACTTTACTAAAACAAATTTCCCCAACTACTTAGCAAGGAAAACAGTGAAAAGAAACAAAGGTTACCCACAGGATAGCCAGATCTATAACAGATGGAGATTCTTAGTATTCGATTAATGTCAGGTGAAGAAAATGAAGGATTGATGTACAACAGGCTGTAGTGCTTAGACGTTAGAAGTGCTGAAATACCTTTAGTAAAATATCACATTAATTACTATGGATGCTTTTGTTTCTTAAAAGAAAGCATTTAATAATTTTAAAAACTGGTATCGAAAAAACTTTCCTCCTCTAAATTTGAATTTCCTTCCTCGAAATTTCCTTTCGAACCTTGTTAACACAACATGATTATTTATGTTAACCAGATTTTATCTTATTGGATATATTATGAACACAATTTATTATGTACTGTTAATACATATCATATACTACGCTTGTGTACCAAGCAAATTAGAATAAGCTTAAAAATTTTAATAACTTTATTTAACTATTTTCTTTATTTACCCATCTGCTACTCCTAACAAACGTGGATAATAGAAATAGCATTCCTCAAAATGAATAATTCACACATTATGCACATGCTTCTTATCTGTGTTGTGACCTTTCATGTAAAGCGATAATCAGCAAGAAATTTTCATGTTAAATTTTATGTAAAACACAATAATAATTTATTGCTGACTCCCGGGACCTAACATATATTTCATGTAAAGCGATATTTCACCCTAAGTGATTTGCATTAATGAGGTTTGACAGTATTTCCCTTTTTTTTTCATATGAAAAAAAATATGTTTACCTTTTTCGTTCATGTGGGAAATGATAAACACAAAAGAATAAAAAAAGATATTGTAATCAACATATTTACAACTAACTTCGTAACTACCCTTGGAAATTCTCTTAAGTTCTACTTTAGAACAGAGAATTCCTTTTTTGATTCTAGTTACTGTTTTACCTTTTGCCTGGCAATGTATTCATGTCATGATGTCTTATAGTAATTGTCGCTTGTCTTAATGGTATTTCTTGGATTTTATTCATTAAGTATCAAAACTGGTTTTGTAACTGGTTTTATATATTTACTTATAAATTATATTCAAAACTTATTTTTAATTAGTCTGAGAAATTTCAAGAAGATTTGTTCCTGACACTGCTGCACCTACTCCATCACTAACAGCTAAAGAATGGCTGAATGGAGAAAAAAACAGAAATCCTATTCTGATATGGTATGGTAATAGTCATTGTATGTTTCATAATAACTCTAGGTATAAAAAAAAAATTTAAACTGCATAGCTGCCAGCTTTCATGAAAACACCGGAAGATTCCTAACTTTTGGGGAAATCTTTTATGCTCATAGAAAATGTTCAAGTCTTACAAACTTTTGAATTATTTTTTTTAACAATGTCAAAAAATGTTTGAATTTTTTTTAATTTTAAATATTACTACAAATTCTACATAACATTTTCATTCAGTTGAGTTTTAGTAAATGTTTTAAATGTGATTTAAAACATTTCTGAATTTTAAACTCATTTTTGGTTTACTTTGAAATAACAAGGAAAAGCTCCTAGTTACTCCAAAATGTTTCCTTTTATTTCATATATTGTGCCTTATGAAAAATATTTTTTTTCTTTCAATTTTGTAAAAAAAGTGATAAAACCTGCAGAATTAAACTCCTTAAATTATACTTATATATAGGTATTTTGTGTGAAAAAATATAAATTGACTTTTCAAAACACAAGAAACATTTTTAAACAAATCTATATATCATAATCTCTATATATCTTCAATTTCATTGAAGATATTTAGAGATATCACTATTGGCAAAAAAATATCTAAATTCGTAATTGTAAATATTTTGTAATTTCAGAAATGCATTTTCGAAATGTTTCAAAGCACTCAGTCACTTTTTCAATGATAATATAATTAAGAAAAGGAAAACTAATGAACTTTTCTGGAATACAATTAATTAACTTTAAAAAAACACATCCATGTAAATAGCATGTTGATTTCTCTCTGTTTATTAGTTATGGATTAAAAGCATGTGTAATGAAATATTTTTGCTGCATTTTGTATTATTTTAAGTGTGAAAATTTATACATTATTTAAAAAGTTACTATTTTATACTATTTAAAAAGAGTATTTTTATCAGAAATATTTATTAATGAAAAAATGGATTAAACATAATAAAATATGTACTAAAAAAGAAATAAATTTTTAAATTAATGAAAGTTATGTATATAAGAAACTCATTCAGTTTTGTTTTATCCATTCCAATGTTGACACAGTTAAAATAATAAGTTAATTGTGTGATTGTTTGAATTGCCTTGGAACCAGTTGTCCTAGAGTTTCTGATACTAAGTGAGCTTTAATGGTACCAAACCTTCCAATTTTACTTTTTAGCCAATAATCTCCATTTCATTCCTGTTAGCAAATTAAGTTAAAAATTATGTGTGTTGTATATAATATGAATCAGACTGTTTCGTTTTAATTATACTTTTATTAAATAAAAATTAATAAAATAAATAAACTATATACATGAAGAAAATTATTGGCGCTGCTGCAATCGCAGTAAACAATGAAAAGTAGTTCATGAGAGAACTTCCAAAGTTGAACGTGAAATACGTTTGATTCTCTGACAGCGATGCAAAGTGGGGTGGGGGCTGTGATAAGGGTAAAACACGTAAGCCTGCATTTTTGATATCTAACATATTAAGGGAAAAGTCCCAAAATTCTTTATTAACTGTCAATTTTTTCTGTAGAACTATCTATTTCAGTCAGTCTTTGATCTGCAACGCTGCATATAGACAACTCTGTGCTATTGATGTCGCTGTTATGCTTATTTTCTTTCTTCAATAAAGTTGTTAAGTTTAATTTTTAAGTTAATCATTGTCTCTTTTTTCATTCTCAGTTTTCATTTCAATAATTCTAACCATAGCATGTAAATGAAGAACTTAGAAATAATTTTGTTTTGTTTTTAAATTGAATTGTGTTTTATGTTTTGAAATATTATTGTTTTGTTTTTAAATTGAATTGTGTTTTATGTTTTGAAATATTATAGACTGGGGCTGGAGCCAGAACCAATTTACCAGTGGTTTATTACCTGGATTGTCAGTACTGAATAATTGCTGACAGAAACAATGAGAGGAAGTGTATAATCATTTCAGAAGATAACAGAGTTGATTGCCGAGATCTGAGGATGCTCATCATAACAAGTAAAAAAAAAATTAAGAAAAATGAAACTATTTTGTTTTAATTTACTTCCTATTATTCGTAAACAGTTTCTAATAATATGTGGGCTTATTTCATGAATTTTTCATTTTGCTCTTGCTAACATATTTTATCCATTATTAAATTACCCATTAGTATCATTAAGTACAACTCCTTCTACTAGAAATTTTTTACAGCTGTTACTGTCGGATACCGTGAGTTTTCATTGATTACAAAATAATAGATAAAATGAATTTTTATAATCAGAGTTTATTAAAGTTAGATAAACAAATTTCTTTTTAAATATTGAAGAAAATAGTATTATTTTGAGGAAAATTATATAGGGCTAAGTATATAATGTTATGCTAAAATATTTTTGGAATTGATACTGATTTATTAAAGAAAATTAACTTATTACCTAAAATTAATTTCATTACATTGTTTAAATTTTATGATTTTTGGAGTTTTATTTAATGAAAAGAATTGGTCATAAACTTGAACTTCTGTGATAAATAACTAAATTCATAAATTCTGCGTTTATCTCTACAAATAAATTTGATGAGAAATGATCAAATGAATGAACACATTACACACAAGAGATTATAGCTCCCCAGTGTTAGGCTCTTTTTTTCTTCTCCTTCTTATGCTAACCTTAACTGTTACGCACATTTATGTAAACAAAGCTTGTCATTGTTATTTTTTATACATCATTATTATTTTTTGTAGCTCTTAGTAGATGGTTGCATAAATATTAGACAATTAGCGAAAATAACTTCTGAATGGCATTTAAAAATTAATGATTTTTTTAAGTATATATATATATATATATATATATATAATGTGCATTAGAAGACTTTTTCTTTCTTAAAGTGGAAGATGATTTTGGCTGGTAATTTCTTACGCACGTTTATTTTATAAACATAAAGGTTAAGGCTATGGGATTTAAATAAGGTGAATTGATATTAATTTTTCACTTTTTTGTATCGATAAAGCTTTTTTTCACAATAATTGAATGCTAGACATTTTTAACTCCTTATAAATATATAATTCTTGTACTTTTAATATCACTATTTTGACGATTACTTAAAGAATTGTCGTAATAGCAGATTTCTCTTTATATGCCATACTCTTTAAAGCTTTTACTGTATTGCATAATTCCATGTTTTAAAAAAAAAACCTTTGTCTCTGGAATTTACTTTCTGGAACTTTGTTATATGGAATTCACTCAAAAGTTTGAAAAATATCTATTATAAAGCAAGATTTTATACAATTGAATATATACATTCCACTCTCATTATAAAAACTGAATTAATAATTTTTGTGATTCAAATAATTAGAGAACAAAATAAATTATTTCTGCATGAGATATGCCCATATTTCTCAAGCAACTTGCTTAATTTTCTTCAGTATTTTTAAAAATTTTATATTTTTTTTAAATGATATACTAGTTAATATAGAAGTGTAATTTTTTATATAAGTAATTTTATCAAGATTCTTAAAATAAGAACATTACAGAATCGATCTCTAATAATGTTTTTAGATTTGCTATTCATTTTTCTCTTCACTAAGAATGTTCTTTTTATATTAACAACACTTCAATATTTGATGGGGGAAAATTAAAAAATTTCCTATACAGCTGTAAAGTTTTACATTTATCTTAAGGTTCTTATTCTCTATGTTTACAGTAAATTTTAGTTACATTTTAAATAACTGATAGATTTTTAGACTGTTATTCGATGAAAAATTTAAAAAAAGTTTTTTTTATATTTCTCTTAAATACATTTTAGAGAGGAATGTGAACACTGCACACAGTGACATTTTTTAATTGTGTTACATTTGTTTGAATATTTAACTTACAGTGAATCATGCTAGTAAATGATGTAAGTAAGTAAAATACAGAACATAAAAAACAAGAATTTAGTTACAGTTTTAAATTGCTATTACTTTGAAAAATGTAATTACTGTTTCCTCACATAAATAAGTTAAAAACGCACAAAGAAAATAATCAACTTTTTTCTTATTAATAAATAACATTTTAAAATAACATAGAAGATATTTTAATTGCTATTTCAATGAAAAGTTATTTAATTTTAGTATATTTTGTGCCTACAACCTGTAAACTTTTAATGATTTATTATTTATGTTAAAAAGAAATTGATGTTATGTGTCTTTTTTAAATGTTTTGTGGATTATGCACTAATTTGCTGATCCACACTTTGTGGGCCACTCAATTCTGTGGTTAATCGACAGTTTACTCTACAGTTAACAAATATCAACAAATAACTAAAACTGAAATTGCTAACTTCTGCATTATGTAGAAAGTTTTTTTCCCTTTTTTTAAAGGAGCAAAATAAGTTTTATTGGTGCAAAAAGGGAAAAAAAATTTGTTACGCAAACTTCAAATTAAAATTATGAAAACAAAAATACATTTAAGTTATGAGAAAATATGGGTTGTTTTCAGCTCATCATTTTTTTAACGAATTTTGTTTTTAAATCAAAACTATCTGTGGAACACAAAACAAAATGTATTCATAAGTTATCTAAACATGTTAAGATAAATTATTTTAACTTGTTCTTTCATTTTAAAATTTTGTATTATATTTACTGACTATGTGCTTATTGTTAAACTATATCATTCTTATTTTAATATTGTTTGAAATCTGACAAAATAGAAACAACATATGTAATAATATTATAGAATTAAAACATATTAAGCACGTTAAAAGTTTTTTAAATAATTAAAAAATTGCAATCCTTTATTCACTAATGAATTTCCCTCTTAAGTGTATTTTAGGTTGGCACAATTATTAAAAAACAATAGTTTTCCCTATTAGTTGTAAAACAATTTTTTTTTAAAATTAAACTCTTTATATAGTGTATAAAAATAAGTTATCATAGTTTGTACAAAAAAAATTTTTTTTACTCACTTGCAATTTACTGAAAGAAAGCTAGGGGGACAGGAATTATCCTCAATAAAGTAACACATAACGTTTTTAAGATTAAGTGAAACTTATATACCATAAAAGCTCATATACCACTGCAATTAACCTTTAATGTTCTTTAGTGAGAAATGTTATTTGTAACCTAAGTCAGGGTACGTAGCATTTTTAAAAAGTGCTTAAAGGTGTTAATTTTTGTTTTACAGTTTTTAAATGACCTTAAAAGTGCTTTTTTATATTCGGTGGTATGTAAAAGGTACTTAATGTTCTTTCTTTTAAAAAGAGATTTTTTTCTTTGCTGTATCGATTGTTGTTATAAATTACAAAAAATACATGACTTTCGCAATTTTCTCTGCAATATTTATCAGAAACTAGTTATTTTATCATGATCATATAAAGTTTTTAATTTTTTTATAAATTATAGTGATTTTTTGTTCATAAATTAAGAACTTTAAAAATAGAAGAAAATTACTTTTATTACTGCACAAATAATAATTTTGATTTTTCTTTTAGAAAATGATTAAAAATATTTTTTGAGTGATTGAAAAGTACTTAAAAGGTGCTTATTTTTTGTTGAAAAATCTGGCTAGGCACGTTTTATCTACTACGCTTAAATAAATGTGTTTATAAAGGCCAAATTACAGGGAAACTTTAAGTCTTAGTTTAAGTGGTATAAATATCTAATGATTTTTTAGTCTACAGCCTTGAAATCATTTTGAATATTAATTTATTCGCTGTGATTGTAATTATTTATAGGTTTGCTAGTGCTTAAATCTGTATTTAAGAAATTGTGATTAAAGCTAAGGAATTAAAATATTATTTGTCTCTTAAAATCTTAAGTAATATTCTCTCGGTACTTGAAAAGTGGACTAAGTAGAATCTTAATTTCAAATTCTGCTTAATTTCTTTTAACATAGTACAAGTTTGGTATCCTAAATTTCTTGGTACAAGAGAAAGAATTGAAATGCCTTAATTACAAATAAAATTAGTTAACTTTAATATAGTAACTAAGTAATGCCTCAAATATCAAAATAACTTTCTTTCCTTATTATCCATCCTACAAAATGTATATCATACATATAAAAAAAATTTAATTCATGAAAACCATTTATTTAATTAAAATTTGGATCATCACATTCTTGTAAGCTTTTGTTTAATAGTCTTATGTAATTTGCTTTGGAAAAACACGAGATTAAAACCTAAATTTATGAAAATGTTGAATCAATTTGTTTTAACTATACCTTTTAGGTTGCCCCCCTCCCCCCAATGTTCTGCTCAGGTTTCAGGCACTATTCAAATAATTACTTCTTTTTACTTTTATATTAAAATAATTACTTCTATTAACTATCATTAAAATAATTACTTCTATTTACTATAATTTTGACCATGAATAAATTTTACGTGAAATAGAATATTCTAATGTTTTGATATTTAATAGTAAATCATTTTATTAAAAAATGAGCAAATTTTAAAATAGTGAATTTGTATGATATAAAATAAGTTCCTCTCAAAAATATAGTTTGCATGTATGCATCATATAATGCTTAAAAATTAAATGTTTTATTTTTATCTGATAATGACTTGGATTATTCTAGTATTTTCACTATACAGTTGTTTATATTTGATCTCAAACTTTTAAAAATTGTCCTATGTTCCATTAATAAAGTGTATTGAAATATAAAAACTACTGCTGTGTACTTTCTGTTCTTAAGTAATTTGGAAAATAAAAATAGTATATTTTATTATTCTTTTTTGAAAACCTTTACTATATGTAAGTAGACATGGTGGCCACCCACCTGGAAAACCTGGAATTATCAGGGAATTTTTTTATACTGGAAAAAACCTGGAAAAATCAGGGAAATTTGGATAAGAACCTGGAAAAATCAGGGAATTTTAAAGAAGAGCTGGAAATATTTTTAATTTCACTAATTTAAATTATTTACTAATTTTCTTAATTTAAATTATTTCATCCATTATACCCACTTTTTTTAGACGGAAATGTATCTCCAAGCAGTTGAAATATCATCAACTTAGCAATACTTTGCTTGCATCAAAATTTGCTCCATTACAGATCTGTTAAACTAGAATGCAGCGGAAAATTCTCCCACTGTTGCTAAACGAATGTGAAAACCTTTGACCGCTATGGACTGTGCAATTTAGGAAAGATTGTGGGGGAGGTGGAAGAAGGGATTAGGATATTAGCTTCTGTTTTTAAATTCTATCCTTGGGCTGAATCCATTTATGGCTTAAGTGTGTTCCAATGCTTTCGTGGTAATTTTTTTCCATTTTGACAAAATGTTTTTGTATTTTTAATTTTATAAAATTCTCCAAAAATTAGTTGTTTATAATTTAATAACAATAATAGATTTTATATTGCACTCTTTTTCTGAAAGCTTTTGTATTCCCTTTAAAAGAAATCTGTGAATTACTTTTTCTCAGCAAACCAACCAATCACACATTTTTTTTACAATCGCTAACAGCAATATTTATCGAAAAATTGTTACAATTGTTGCATTATTGCTACTTTTTTCTATTTCATTTTGACCTTTTATAACATATTTTAATTTTAAAAAAAGTTTTTTTTTTTAAGAACTAACTATATACTAATATTTAATTTTACACTTTTGTTGGTCAATAATTGATTTTTGATTCAAAATTTTGTACCAAAACATTAAAAAATGAATAAAAAATCTTGCCAAATTATCAAAATAAATTATTTTTTTCAAGATATGTTAAAAAAATAACATTTTGAATAAAATATTTTTTAATATAGACACTTTTCTTGTACCCACATCCTACACTTTATTAGAATAAAGAAACTAAAACCTGGAAATTTTGAGATTTTTATCTGGAAAATCTGGAAAAATCAGGGAAATTTGAAATCTGATTTAAGTGGTCACCCTGGTAGAGCAAATTATATGTTTTTTAGTTTACGGTATGTCTCTTTTAAAATTAGTCTGGCATATGTCTGCTGTTCCAGAAAATCTCCTTATTTTTTCTTTAATTTGTCCTTGACCCACTACAAAGCCTTTATTGTATCATATATTCTGTTTTCCTTTGTTTAAATTTATTTTTTCTCGGGTGTAGTGTATTATTTTCAAGTCAGGATAATCGTTCATATCATTATAAGTAAAATATTAAGAAAATGTTCCTATATAAAATTATAATAACTGTGTATTTTACTCGTTAAATAAGCTTATTTTGTAAAAAGATCAACCTTTAAAAGAAAAGAATGTCGTGCAATAATGGGAGTTTGTGAGCAGAGTTTTCTTCTTTTTTTTCTCTCTCTTAAAGTTTTTTTGAACATTGACTAACCCTTCATTTTTATTAGAAAATCTTTTTGTTAGACTTCTAAACTTAAATATCCATATTCAAACACTAACTTAAGTGGATATTTTTTATTACATAATGATTTATGTCAGATATTATAAAACCATTTAAATGATACGTTATTTTTATTTTTTCATGTATCTTACATATGTTTATTTTTTTAATTAAAGTATATCAAAATCAGGGGAGTTTCTATAAAAAGCAATGACTTAATACAGTATAAATACATGTGTTTATACTGTAAAAGTTCAAGTGCCTGTGCACTCTTTTAACTTTTGTTTTCAAACAGCTGCAGCTAAAGGTGTCTTCAGCTGTTAGATTGTCTATGTATTGTAAAATAGCTATGTACTACATGATTATATTACTTAAAATGCCAACTGGAGATTTGTGTTCCTATCTTGACAGTGGTACGAGATATGGGAAAAAGTAATGATGATGATAATAATCATTTTGAAAAATTTGTGCATTTGAAAGAACACAAAAGAAAAGCTCCTTGAGTACTTAAAATGATCATAGTACTGCAAAGATTGCTAAAAAAGATGTTGTAAAAACCAAATATCAAAAAAAAAAAAAAAAATTGTATTATGAAGAAATATTATCTTAATAAGTCGTAAAAAGTTGCATAATATGTAAGCTGGAAGGTGTGGAGGGAACTTAAACATTATCTAGCAAATTAAGTATGGCTTTTCTTTTTTATGCCAAATCGAATTAAATCAAAACCTAAATGAATAGGATAAACAATTTAGTAGTTATAAGGGTTATCATGCATAAAAGGTTTAAATAATGAGTTAAACCTATTTCTACATAAAAACCCTTTTAACTTCCAAACTATGAAGCATTCAGAATTCAACAGCATATTTGATAGCAATGCCTGATGTATATTAATTAATTTTATTTATTTAAATAGTAATTTAAGAGTTTTTACAGGTAAAGCTTCTAGTTTTGTATTCTTGGCTCTTTTTTTTAAAAAAATCACATTCAGAATAAAACAATATGCAGAATATTATATCTCACGTGTTTAAATTGCAATTTTTAACTCATAAATTGGTAAAATTATGTTTTTCATTCTAAATTATAAAATCTATATTTTGGGTATTGTCTTTTTTGCTTTTCCAAACCACTTCCCTAGACAGCTATGCAATAAAAAGTGTAAATCAAAACATAAAGCCTTTAAAACTCTTGTCTTCTGCTGAACACATTTTGGACTGTTTGGATATCCTTTGAGAATTTTTTTATTTCATCATTGACTTTTTGAATATCTTCAAATTTTGGTCTAACTCTAGCAACTTGGTTTGGATTTAGAACAACTGTTTTAATTATTTATTTTCTTTTGATCATGCTCTATTTAGAATAAATGTTACATACCAGATAATACCTCACTTGCTCAGGCAGCTATGTCAGATGCTTAAATATTTACAAGTCTAAATTTGCATTATTTTTTCAACAAACCACATTAACTTCTAAACTTTTAGTTCTATCAATTGGGAATTGATTTCTTTTTTTCGATTTAACATGAACGAATTCATCAGAAACAATAACTCTTTTGTCTAGATAGCAAAATTTAAGTTTTGCACTACTCTGACTTCTGTAAACTTAAGATAGTGGCAAAACTAACTTAAAATATCTGCATTTTGCTTTAAAATACGACTTTTGTAACAATGAACTGGTTTCCTCTAAATATTTTCATGTTCTTCTATTTTGAAAGAATGTTCCTAGATCCCTAGCTTTGTTCCCTAGTTTTGTGATTAAACGAGTTAAT